>NW_027202808.1:0-151885 GCF_024711535.1 Dipodomys merriami
CCTAAGCCTAAGCCTAACCCTCACCCTAACCCTAACTCTAACCCTAACCTTAAACCTAAACCTCAACCTTACCCTAACCCTAAACCTCACCCTCACCCTCACAGTAACCGTAACCCTACCCCTAAACCTAACAATAAACCTAACGCTAACCCTAACCCTCACCCTAACCATAACCCTCACCCTAACCTTAACCCTCACCCTAACACTTACCCTCACCCTAACCCTAACCCTAACCCTCACACTCACCCTAGCCTTCATCCTAACCCTAACCCTCATCATCACCCTAAACCTCACACTAAACCTAACACTAATCCTCAATCTAACCCTCACCCTCAATCTAATGCTAACACTAACCCTCACCCTAACCCTAACCCTCACCCATAGGGAAACCCTCACCCTCATACTAACCCTCAATTTTACCCTTACCGTCAACCCCAGGCTAACCTGCACCCTAACCCTAACCCTCATCCTCACCCTAACTGTACCCCAGAACCTCACCCTCACCATAACCCTAAGTCTAACGCTAACCCAAACACTAAACCTCACCCTAACCCACACCTTAACCCTAAGCCTCATCCTAAACATCAACCTAACTGTAAACCTAACCATCATACTAACCATAACCTTCACCCTCAACCTCAAGCTGAGCCTAATCCTTATCCTAAGCCTAACCCTCACCCTCACCCTATCCCTCACCCTCACCCTAATCCTAATCCTAACCCTCATCCTAACCCTCACCCTAACCCTAACCCTAACCATCACCCTAAACCTAATCCTCACCCCCACCCTCACTCTCAGCCTAACTCTAAGCCTAAGCCTAACCCTAACCCTAAAGCTCACACTCATCCTCACCCTAACCCTAATCCTAACCCTAACCCTAACGGTAAGCCTAAACCTCAACCTAACCCTCACCCTAACCTTAATACTAAAATTAAACCTAACCCTCACCCTCGACCTAATCCTCCAACTAACCCTAAATTTAACCCTAAACCTCACCCTCACACTTACCCTAATCCTAATCTCTAACCCTAAACCTCAACCTAACATTAACCCTAACCCTCACACACACCCTCACCCTCACAATAACTCTAACCCTAACCCTAACAATAACACTAATCCTAAACCTAAACCTAACCCTAACACTAATGCTAATACTCACCCTCAAGCTAACCTTAATCCTAACCCTAACCCTAACCCTAACCCTTATCCTCACCCTCACTGTAACCATAATCCTCAACCTAATCCTCACCCTAACCCTAACCCTAAACCTAAACCTTAATCTTATAAGAACCCTAACCCTCAACCTCACCCTAGCCCTCAACATAACCCTAATCCTAACCCTAATCCTCATCCTTACCCTCACCCTAACCCTAACCTGAACCCTCACCCTAACTCTAACACTAACCCTAACTCTCAACCTACCCTAACCCTCACGCTCACAGTAACCCTAACCCTAACCCTCACCCTAACCCTAACCCTCACACTCACCCTTAACCTAACCCTCACCCCAGCCCTCACCCTTAGTCTAACCCTAAGCCTAACCCTAACCCTAACCATATCGCTCACACTCACCCTAACACTTACCCTAAACCTAATCCTAACCCTAAGCCTAACCCTCACATTCAACTTAACCCTCACCCTAACCCTAAATCTAACACTAACACTAACCCTAACCCTCAAACTCAGCCTCACCCTAACCCTAACTCTAATCCTAAACCTTACACTCACCCTAACCCTAACATTAACCCTAATCCTAAACCTCACCATAACTCTAACCCTAAACCTCACCCTCACCCTAGCCCTCACCCTAACCCTAATCCTAACCCTAACCCTCATCCTAACCCTCACCCTAACGCTAAACTTAACGCTCACCGTCAACCTAACCCAACACCTAATCCGAACAGTAACCCTCACCCTCAGCCTCACCCTAACCCTAACTCTAACACTAAACCTCACCCTAATATTAACCCTAAATCTAATCCTAAACCTCACCCTCAACCTAACCCTAACCCTAACCCTAACGGTAAGCCCCACCCTAACCCTAACCCTAACCCTCACCTGCACCTCACCCTCACTGTAACTCTAACCCTAAACCTAACAATAACAATAATCCTAATCAGAACCATCACCCTAACCCTAACCCTCACCCTCATGCTCAGCCTAAGCCTAAGCCTAAGCCTAAGCCTAACCATAACCCTCACCCTAATCCTAAACCTATCAAAAACCATAACTCTAACCCTAAACCTCACTGTCCCCCGAACCCTAATTCTATCCTTAACCCTAAAACTAAACCTAATCCTAACCCTAACTGTAACCCTCACCCTCACCCTCACCATAATCCTAACCCTAACCCTAACAATAACCTTAACCATAATCCTAACACTCACCCTAACTATAACCATCAGCCTAACCCTAAACCTCACCCTAACACTTACCCCAACCCTAACAATAACCCTAACCCTAACACTAACCCTCACACTAACCCTAACCATCACCCTAAACCTAAACCTCACTATAACCCTATCCCTAACCCTCACCCAACCCTAGCCCTCATCCTAACCCTAACCCTTATCCTCACCCAAACCCTCACCCTCACCCTCACCCTCAGCCTAAACCTAACCCTAAACCTAACCCTAACACTCATGCTAACCCTCACCCTAACCCTAACCCTAAATCTAACACTAACCCTAACCCTAACCCTCACCCTCAGCCTCACCCTAACCCTAACTTTAACCCTAAACCTCACCCTCACCTTAACCCTTACCCTAACCATAAACCTCAACCTAACTCTAACCCTAAACCTCAACCTCACCCTAGCCCTTGCCCTAACCCTAATCCTAACACTAACCCTCCCCCTAACCCTAACACTAACCCTAACCCTAACCCTAAATATCACCCTCACCTTCAGCCTAAACCTAAGCCTAACCCCAGAACTAACCCTAACAAACACACGGACCCTCACCCTAACCCTAACCCTAATCCTATCCCTAAACCTAACACTAAGCCTTACCCTCCCCTTAACTCTCACCCTAACCTAACCCTAAACGTCACCCTAACCTTAACTCTTACACTAAACCTCACCCTCACCCTAACCCTAACTCTAACCCTAACCCAAACCCTAAACCTCAAACTAACACTAACCCTAACCCTCACACTCACCCTCACCGTAACCGTAACCCTAAACCTAAACCTAACAATAACTCTAACCCTAACTCTAAACCTCACCCTATCCATAACCGTCACCCTAACCCATAACCTCACCCGAACACTTACCCTCACCCTAACACTAACCCTAACACTAACACTAAGCCTCACACTGACCCTAACCCTAACCCTAACACTAAACCTCAATCTAACACTCACCCTCAACCTAAACCAAACACTACCCCTAACCCTAACCCTCACCCTAACCCACCCCCTAACCCTACATCTAAACCTCACCCTCACCCTAAACCTAACCCTAACACTAACAGTAAGCCTAAACCTAATCCTAATCCTCAGCCTCAACCTCACCCTAACCCAAACCCTAACCCTAACACTCATCCTAACTCTAAGCCTAACCCTAACCCTAATCCTAACCCTAATCCTAACCCTCACACTCATCCTCACCCTAAACCTCACACTAACAGTAACCCTAATCCTCAATCTAACACTCACCCTGAACCTAACCCTATCCCTTACCCTAACCCTAAACCTAACCCTAACCTTCACCCTAACACTCAACCTCAGCCTAAACCTCACCTTTACCCTTACAATCATCCTCACCCTAACCCTCACCCTAACCCTAACCCTCACCCTCACCGTAAATCTAACCCTCAACCTAACCCTCACCCTAACCCTAACTCTATCCCTAAACCTTAATCTAACACTAACCCTAAAGCTCACCCTCAACCTAGCCCTCACCCTATTCCTAATCTTCATTCTTAACCTCACCCTAACCCTAACCTTAACCCTTTCCATAACCATAATCCTAACCCTAAGCCTCAACCTTACCCTAAAACTCAAGCTCACCATAAACCTAACCCTAACCCTCACCCTAACCCTAAATTTACCCGAACCCTAACTCTCACAGTAAACCTAAACCAAACCCTCACTTCAACCTCACCCTCAAGCCTAACCCTAAGCCTAACCCTAACCCTAAGCCTCACACTCACACTCACCCTAACCCTTAGGCTAATCCTAATCCTAACCTTTAGCCTAACCCTCACCCTCAACCTAACCCTCACCCTAACCCTAACTCTAACACTAACCCTAACACTAACCCTCAATTTCAGTCTCACCCTAAACATAACTCTAACCGTAAACCTCACCCTAACCCTAACCCTCACCCTAACCTTAACCCTAAACCTCACCCTAACGCTAATCCTAAACCTCAACCTCAAACTAGCCCTCACCCTAACCCTAATCCTATCCCTAACCCTCATCCTAACCCTCACCCTAACACTAACCTTAACCTTCACCTCACACTAACCCTAATCCTAACACTAACCCTCAACCTAACCCTAACCCTCACCGTCACCGTAACCCTTACTCTAACCCTCAACCTAACCCTAAATTGAACCCGAACCCTAACTCTCACCCCAACCCTAACCCTAACCCTCACCCTAAGCCTAACCCTCACCCTTACCGTAACCCTCATGCTCAGCCTAACACTCAACTTTAACCTTACCGATACCCTCACCCTAACACTATCCCTAACACTAAACCTAATCCTAAACCTCAACCTAACCCTAACCCTCAACCTCACCCTGAACCTCACAATAACTCTAACCCTAACCCTAACAATAACACTTACCCTAACCCTAATCCTAACCCTAACCATCACCATATCCCTCACCCTCAGCCTCAACCTCAGCCTAACTGTAAGCCTAAGTCTAATCCTAACCCTAACCCTCACCGTAATCCTAACCCTAACCCTAAACCTAACCCTAAACCTAACCCTATCCATCCCCATAACCCTAACTCTAACCCTAACCCTAGCCCTCACACTTACCCTAATCCTAACCCTAAACTGCAAGTTAACTTTCACCGTAACCCGAACCCTAACCCTCACCCTCACCCTCACCCTCATCATAACTCTAACCCTAACCCTAACAATAACTCTAACAATAACCCTAACCATATCCATAACCCTCAACCTCAGACTCACCCTCACAGCAAACTTAACCCTAACCATAACACTAACAATAACCCTAACACTAACCCTTATGCTAACCCTAATCCTCACACCCACCCTCACCCTCAGCCTAACCCTAAGCCTAACCCTAACCCTAACCCTCACCGTAACCCTAACCCTAACCCTATCCTAAAAACCTAACCCTAATCCTAACCCTAAACCTAACCCTAATCCTCAGCCCCACCCTCACCCTAACCTAAACCCTAACCCTAACCCTCCCCCTAACAATAACTCTAATTCTAAACCTCACCCTCACCCTAACCCTTACCCTAAACCTATCCCTAAACCGCACCCTAAACCTAACCCTCACCCTCAACCTTATCCTCACCATATCTCCAACCCTAACCCTAAGAATAACACTAACCCTTACCCTAACCATAACCCTTACCATAACCCTCAGCTTCAGCCTCATGCTCACCTCATGTTCACTTAACCCTAAGCATAACACTAAAAATAAGCCTAACACTAAGCCTAACCCTAACCCTAACTCTAATCCTCAAACCCACCCTTACCCTCATCCTAAACTTAAGCCTAAACCTAACTCTAACCCTAAACCTCACCATAACCCTAATCCTAACCCTAAACCTAACACTAACCCTAACACTAATCCTAACCCTAAACCTAACCCTAATCCTCAGCCTCACCCTCACACTAACCCAAACCCTAACCCTAACCCTCACCCTAACTCTAAGCCTAACCCTAACCCTAAACCTCACACTCACCCTCACCCTAACCCTAATCCAAAACAAAATCCTATCCCTAACCCTAGCCCTCACCTTAACCCTAACCCTAGCCCTCACACTTACCCTAATCCTAACCCTAAACCTCAATCTAACCTTCACTCTAACCCAAACCCTAATCTGAACCCTAAACCTCACCCTCACCCTCACCCTCACAGTAACTCTAATCCCAACCCTAACAATACCTCTAAACCTAACCCTTACCATAACCATAACCAAAACCCTCGCCCTCAGACTCACCCTCACAGCAAACTTAACCCTAACCATAACACTAAAAATAACCCTAACACTAACACTAACCCTAACCCTAATCCTCACACCCACTCTCACCCTCAGCCTAACCCTAAGCCTAACCCTAACCCTAACCCTCACCGTAACACTAACCCTAACCCTATCTTAAAAACCTAACCCTAACCCTAACCCTAAACGTAACCCTAATCCTCACCCCACCCTCACCCTAACCCAAACCCTAACCCTAACCCTCCCCCTAAAAATAACTCTAATTCTAAACCTCACCCTCACCCTAACCCTTACTCTAAACCTATCCCGAAACCGCACCCTAACCCTAACCCTCACCCTCAACCTCATCCTCACCGTATCTCTAACCCTAACCCTAAGAATAACACTAACCCTAACCCTAACCATAAGCATAACCCTCACCTTCAGCGTCATGCTCACCGCAAACTTAACCCTAAGCATAACACAAACAATAAGCCTAACCCTATGCCTAACCTTAACCCTAACTCTAATCCTCAAACCCACCCTCACCCTCATCCTAACCCTAAGCCTAATCCTAACTCTAACCCTAACTCTCACCATAACCCTAACCCTAACCCCACACTAATCCTAACAATAAACGTAACCCTAAAAATAAGCCTAATCCTCAGCCTCACCCTCACACTAACCCAAAACCTAACCCTAACCCTCACCCTAATTCTAAGCCTAAACCTCACACTCACCCTCACCCTAACCCTAATCCTAAACCTAAACCTATCCCTAACCCTAGCCCTCACACTAACCCTAACCCTAAAACTCAATCTAACCTTCACCCTAACACGAACCCTAACCAGAACCCTACCACTCACCCTCATGCTCGGCCTAAGCCTAAGGCTAAGCCTAAGCCTAAGCCTAACCCTCACCCTAAACCCTAACACTAGCACTAACCCTAACTCTATCCCTAAATCTCACCCTCACCCTAACCTTAACTCTAACCCATACCCTAAAACTAAACTTCATTCTAACCGTAACCTTAACCCTAACCATAACCATAGCCCTAACCCTAACCCTAACCCTAACAATAACCCTAAAACTCACACTCACCCTAACCATAACTCTCACCCTAACCCTAACCATCACCCTGTCCCTTAACCTCATGCTCACCCAAACCTCACACTAAGCCTAAAACTCAACCTAACCCTAACCCTAACCCTCACCATCACACTCAACTTCACCCTCACCCTAACCCTCCACCTCACACTCACCCTCACCCTAAACCAAAACCTAACCCTAACCCTCAGCCTAACCCTAACCCTCACACAACCTTAAACTTAACCCTCACCCTCACCCTAACTCTAACCCTCACCCTAACCCTAATCCTCACACTAACCCTAAACCTAACCCTAACCCTTATACTCACACTAACCCTCACCCTAACCATAACCCTAACTCTAAGTCTCACCCTCACCCTAGCCTTCACCTTCACCCTAACCCTCACCCAAACCCTAACCCTCACACTCACCCTAAACCTCACCCTCACCCTAAAGCTAACACTAAACCTAAACCTCACCCTAACACTCACACTAAACCTAACCATCACTCTCACGATAACCCTAACACTAAACCTTACCCTAACCTTTACCCTAACCCTTACCCTCACCATAACCCTAACCCTAATCCTCACACTAACCCTAACACTAACCCACACACTAAAACTCAACCTAACCCTCACCCTCACCCTAACCCTAACCCTCACCCACACCCTCACCTTCAGCCGAACCCTAACTCTAACCCTAATCCTAACCCTGAACCTCACCCTCACTCTGAACCTAACCCTAACCCTAAACCTCACCCTCACCCTCACCCTAACCCTAACCGTAAACCTATCACTAACCTCACCCTAACCCTAACCCTCAACCTAGACCTCAATCTAACACATACCGTCACCCTCACCCTAACCCTCACCTTAAACCTCACCCTAAACCTCACCCTCACCCTGAACCTCACCCTAAACCTCACCATCACCCTAACCCTAACCCTAAACGTATTCTTAACCCTAGCCCTAACCCTAACCCTAAACTTAAAACTAACACTCACTCTCATCGTCATTCTAAACATAACCCTAACTGTATCCCTAACCCTCACCCTAAGCCTCACCCTAAATCATACCCTCACCCTAATCCTAACCCTAACACTAACACTAACCCTAACGCTAAACCTAACCCTAAACCTAACCCTAATCCTCAGCCTCACCCTCACACGAACCCAAACCCTAACTTTAACCCTCATCCTAACTCTAAGCCTAACCTTAACACTAAACCTCACACTCACCCCCACCCTAACACTAATCCTAAACCTAACGCTATCCCTAATCCTAGCCCTCACCCTAACCTTAACCCTAGCCCTCACCCTTACCCTAATCCTAACCTTAAACCTCAATCTAACCTTTGGGCTAACCCGAACCTTAACCAGAACCCTAAAACTCATCCTCATGCTCAGCCTAAGCCTAAGCCTAAGCCTAAGCTTAAACCTAACCCTCACCCTAACACTAACACTAACCCTAACTCTAACCCTAAATCTCACCCTCACTCTAACCTTAACTCTAATCCTAACCCTAAAACTAAACTTCATCCTAACCCTAACCCCAACACTAACTCTAAGCATAACCCTAAACCTAACCCTAACCCTAACAATAATATAACCCTAACCCTCACACTCACCCTAACCATAACCCTCACCCTAACCCTAACACTCACCCTAACACTTACCCTCACCCTAACATAAACCCTAATGCTAACACTAACGCTCACCCTAACCCTAACCCTCAACCTTACTGTAAACCTCACCCTCAGCCTAACCCTCAAATTTACCCTTACCTTCAACCCCACCCTAACCCGCAACCTAACACTAACCCTCACCCTAATCCTCACCCTAATCCTAACTCTACCCCTAAACCTCACCCTCTCCTTAACCCTAACTCTAATCTTAACCCTAACACTAAACTTCACCCTAACCCGAACCCTAACTCTCACCCTCACACTCAACTTAACTGTAACCCTAAACTTAACCCTAATAATAACCCTAACCCAAACCCTCACCCTAACCATAACCCTCACCCTAATCCTAACCCTCACCCTAACACTTACCCTCACCCTAACCCTAAACCTCACACTAACCCTAAACCTAACCCTAACCCTAACCCTCACACGAACCCTCAACCTAACCCTAACCCTAACCTTAACTCTCACCCTCACCTTAACCCTCACACAACCCTCACACTAAGCCTAAACCTCAACCTAACCCTAACCCTAACCCTCACCATCGCCCTCAACTTCACCCTCACCCTCACCCTCACCCTCACCCTAACCCAAAACCTAACCCTAACTCTGACTCTAACCCTAACCCTCACACAACCTTAAACTTAACCCTCACCCTCACCATAACTCTAACTCTCACCCTAAACCTAATCCTCACACTAAACCTAAACCTAACCCTAACGCTTATCCTCACTCTAACCCTCATCCTAACCCTAACCCTAACTCTGTCTCACCCTCACCCTAACCTTCACCTTCACCCTAACCCTCACCCAAACCCTAACCCTCATACTCAACCTAACCCTCACTCTCACCCTAAAGCTAACGATAAACTTAACCCTCACCCTAACACTCACACTAAACTTAACCCTCACTCTCACCATAACCCTAACACTAAACCTTACCCTAAACCTAAACCTAACCCTTACCCTCACCATAACCCTAACCCTAATCCTCACACTAACCCTAACACTAACCCACACACTAAAACTCACCCTAATCCTCACCCTCACCCGAACCCTAACCCTCACTCACACCCTCACCTTCAGCCTAACCCTAAACCTAACCCTAATCCTAACCCTGAACCTCACCCTCACCCTGAACCTAACCCTAACCCTAACCCTCACACTCACCCTCACCCTAACCCTAACCGTAAATCTATCACTAAACCTCACCCTAACCCTAACCCTCAACCTAACCCTCAATCTAACACATAAACTCACCCTCACCTTAACCCTCACCCTAACCTTCACCCTAAACCTCACCCTCACCCTAAACCTCACCCTAGACCTTACCCTCACCATAACCCTAAACCTAACCCTAACCCTCACTGTCACCCTAACCCTAAACCTAGCCGTATCCCTAACCCTAACCTTAATCCTATTCCTAACCTTAAAACTAACCCTCACTCTCACTGTCACTCTCACCATAATCCTAACCATATCCCTAACCCTCACCCTAACACTAACACTCACCCAAAAACATACCCTCACCCTAATCCTAACCCTAACCTTCAACCTAACCCTATTCCTCTCCCTAAACCTGATCCTCACCCTAAAACTCATCCTAACATTTACCCTCACCCTAAAACTAACCCTAAACGTACCCCTCACCCGATCCCTCACCCTCACCCTAACCCTCAACCTAACCCTAACCCTAACACTAACCCTCACCCTCACATAGCCCTCATCCTAACCCTAATCCTAACCCTAAAACTCACCTAAACCTAATCCTCACCCTCACACTAACCCTCACCCTCACCTTAACCCTCACCCTCACCATAACTCTCATCCTAAATATAACCCTAAACCTAACCCCAAAACTCACCCTAACCCCAACCATAACCCTAAACCTAACCCTAACCCTCAACCTAACCCTTACCCTCACCTTCACCCTACCCCTCACACTAACCCTAACCCTCCCCCTAACCCTAACCCTAACCCTCATCCTCACACTAACCCTAAACCAAACACTAACCCTTACCCTCTCACTAACCCTCACCCTAACATTAACCTTAACATTAAGTCTCACCCTCACAATAACCCTCTCCCTAACCCTTACCTTCATGCTCACCCAACCCTCACACTAACCCTAAACCTCAACCTAACCGTTACCCTAACCCTCAACTGCACCCTAACCCTAACCCTAATCCTAACCCTAAACCTTATCTTAACCCTCTCCCTTACCTAAATCTAACCCACACCCTCAACCTCACCCTCACCCTAACCCTCACCCTCACGCTCACCCTAACCCTAACCCTAACCCTCACCCTAACCCTAACCCTAATCCTAACCCTAAACCTTATCTTCACCCTCTCCCTTACCTAAATCTAACCCACACCCTCAACCTCACCCTCAACCTAACCCTCACACTAAACCTAACCCTCACCCTCACCCTAACCCTAACAATAATCCTAACGCTAATCCTAAATCTAACCCTCACCCTCACCCTAACGCTAACCCTAACCCTAACAAAAACCCTATTCCTAAGCCTAATCTTAACACTCATCCTCACCCTCACCCTAACCCTAACTCTAAAAGAAGCCTAACCCTAACAATAACCCTAACCTTAACCCTAACCCTCACCCTAACCCTTATCCTTACCCCACCGCTCAGCCTAATCCTCATCCTAAACCTAATCCTAAACCTCTCCCTAACCCTTCAGATCACCCCAACCCTAACCCTCACCCTCACCCTCACCCTAGCCTAACCCTAACCCTAACCCTAATTCTAACCATGAACCTCACCCTCACGCTGAACCTAACATTAAAACTAACACTCACCCTCACCTTCACCCTAACCCTAACCTTAATCGTATCCCTAACCCTCACCCTAACTTTAACCTCACCCTAACACAGACCCTCAACCTAACCCTAACCCTAACCCTCAAACTAACCCTCACCTTAAACCTAACCCTCTCCTTAAACCTCACTCTCAACCTAAACCTCACCCTAAACCTTACCCTCACACTAACCATAACCCTAACCCTAAACCTCACACTAACCCTAACCCTAACACTCATCCTAATGTTAACCATAACCATAAACCTCACCCTCACTCAAACCCTCACCGTCACCCTAACCCTCACTCTTTCCCTAAATATCACCCTTACACTAACCCTCACCTTAACACTAAACCTATCCCTGACCCTTAGCCTCATCCTCACCATCACCCTCACCCTAAGCGTAATCCCAAACCTAACTCTAATCCTAAACCTAACCCTCTCCCTCACCCTCACGCTAACCCTAAAGCTAAACCTAACCCTAACCCTCACCCTAACCCTCACCCTCAACATAACCCTAATCCTAAAACTCACCCTCAACATAACCCTAACCCTAACGCTCACCCTAATTCTAACCCTAACCCTCACCCTCACCCTAACCCTCACAATCACCCTAACCCTCACCCAAACCCTAATGCTCACAATCACCCTAAACCTCACCCTCACCTTAATCCTCACCCTTTCCCTAAATCTCACCCTAACACTAACCCTCACCCTAACCCTAACCCTAACCTTGTCCTGAAGCCTCACCCTAACCATTACCCTAACCCTAAGCCTAAATCTAACTCTCTCCTTCACCCTCATTCTAACCCTAATGCTATATCTAACCCTAACCCTCACCCTCACCCTAACCCTAACAATAATCCTTACGCTAATCCTAAATCTAACCCTCACCCTCACCCTAACGCTAACCCTAACCCTAACAAAAACCCTATTCCTAAGCCTAATCTTAACACTCATCCTCACCCTCACCCTAACCCTAACTCTAACCGAAGCCTAACCCTAACAATAACCCTAACCCTAACCCTAACCCTCACCCTAACCCTTATCCTTACCCCACCCCTCAGCCTAATCCTCATCCTAAACCTAATCCTAAACCTCTCCCTAACCCTTCAGATCACCCCAACCCTAACCCTCACCCTCACCCTCACCCTAGCCTAACCCTAACCCTAACCCTAATTCTAACCATGAACCTCACCCTCACGCTGAACCTAACATTAAAACTAACACTCACCCTCACCTTCACCCTAACCCTAACCTTAATCGTATCCCTAACCCTCACCCTAACTTTAACCTCACCCTAACACAGACCCTCAACCTAACCCTAACCCTAACCCTCAAACTAACCCTCACCTTAAACCTAACCCTCTCCTTAAACCTCACTCTCAACCTAAACCTCACCCTAAACCTTACCCTCACACTAACCATAACCCTAACCCTAAACCTCACACTAACCCTAACCCTAACACTCATCCTAATGTTAACCATAACCATAAACCTCACCCTCACTCAAACCCTCACCGTCACCCTAACCCTCACTCTTTCCCTAAATATCACCCTTACACTAACCCTCACCTTAACACTAAACCTATCCCTGACCCTTAGCCTCATCCTCACCATCACCCTCACCCTAAGCGTAATCCCAAACCTAACTCTAATCCTAAACCTAACCCTCTCCCTCACCCTCACGCTAACCCTAAAGCTAAACCTAACCCTAACCCTCACCCTAACCCTCACCCTCAACATAACCCTAATCCTAAAACTCACCCTCAACATAACCCTAACCCTAACGCTCACCCTAATGCTAACCCTAACCCTCACCCTCACCCTAACCCTCACAATCACCCTAACCCTCACCCAAACCCTAATGCTCACAATCACCCTAACCCTCACCCTCACCTTAATCCTCACCCTTTCCCTAAATCTCACCCTAACACTAACCCTCACCCTAACCCTAACCCTAACCCTGTCCTGAAGCCTCACCCTAACCATTACCCTAACCCTAAGCCTAACCTAACTCTCTCCTTCACCCTCATTCTAACCCTAATGCTATATCTAACCCTAACACTCACCCTCACCCTAAACCTAAACCTAACCCTAACCCTAACAATAACTCTAACCCTAACCCTAAACCTATCCCTAACCCTCACCCTCACCCTAACCCTAACCCTCACCCTCACCCTAACCATAACACTAAACCTAACCCTCACCCTAACACTCACCCTAACACTCACACTAAACCTAACCCACACTCTCACCCTAACACTCATACTAAACCTTATGGTAACCCTAACCCTATACCTTACCCTCAAACTAACCCTAAACCTAACCTTAATCCTCACACTGACCCTAATCCTAACCCTAACCCTCATTCTAAACCTCACCCTCACTCTAACCCTAACCCTAACCCTCATACTAATGCTAACCCTCACCCTCACCCTCACCCTCATCCTAACCCTTACCGTCACCCTAACCCTAACCCACACACTAACCCTGACTCTCACCCTAACCCTCACCCTCACCATGACCCTCACCCTAAGCCTAACCGTAAACCTAACCCTAATTCTAAACCTAAACCTCTCCCTCACCCTCATGCTAACCCTAACGCTAACCTTAACCCTAAACCTCACCATAACCCTTACTCTCACCCTAAACCTATCCCTAATCCTCACACTAACTCTAACCCTCACCCTAAACCTAACCTTAACCCTCACCCTCACCCTAACCCTAACCCTCAGTCTTACCCTCACCCTCAGCCTAACCCTAACCCAAACACTAATCCTAACACTGAACCTCACCCTCACCCTAAACCTAACCCTAAAACTAACCCTACCCTCATCATCATCCCAACCATAACCCTAAGCCTATCCCTAACCCTCATCCTAACCCTAACCCTTACCCTCACTCTAACACATACCCTCACCCTAATCCTAACGCAATCCCTCACCCTAACCACAGCCTCTCCCTAAACCTCACCCTCAACCTAAACCTCACCCGAAACTTTACCCTCACCCTAACCCTTACCCTAAACCTACCCCTCACCTGAACCCTCACCCTAACCCTAATCCTCACCCTCACCCTAGCCCTCATCATATCCCTAAACCTATCCCTAACCCTATCCCTAACCCTCACCCTGACCTTCACCCTCACCCTATCCCTAAAACTCATCCTAACCATAAACCCAACCCTAAACCCAACCCTCATCTTAACCCACACCATACACCTAAACCTAAACCTAAACCTGACCCTAACACTAACAATCAACCTAACCCTCAGCCTCACCCTAACCCTTACCCTCACATTCACCCTACCCCTCACACTAACCCTAACTGTCACCCTAACCCTAACCCTAATCCTCACACTAACCCTAAACCTAACCCTACCCTTCACACGAACCCTCACCCTAACCCTAACCCTAAACCTAACTCTCACCCTCACCTTAACCCTCACCCTATCCCTTAACCTCACACTAACCCAACCCTCACACTAAGCCTAAACCTCAACCTAACACTAACGCTAACCCTCACCCTCACCCTCAACTTCACCCTCACCCTAACCCTCACCCTCACACTCAACTTCACCCTCACCCTAAACCTCACGTTCACCCTCAAACTCACCCTAACCCAAACCTAACCCTAACACTTACCCTCTCCCTCACCCTCAATCTAATCCTAAACCTCAACCTCACCCTAAACCGAAGGCTAACCCTAACCCTAACCCTAACCCTCCCCCTAACTTTCACCCTAACACTAACCCTAACACTAACCCTAACCCTCAACCTCAACGTAACCCTCACCCTAACCCTAACTCTAAACCTAAACCTCACACTCACCGTAACCGTAACTCTAACCCTAACCCAAAGCCTAAACCTCACCCTAACGCTAACCCTAAACCGCAACCTCAAACTAGCCCTCACCCTAACCCTAATCCTAACCCTAACATTCATCCTTACCCTGACCCTAACACTAACACTAACCTTCACCATCACCCTAACCCTAATCCTAACACTAACCCTCAACCTAACCCTAAACCTCACACTCACCGTACCCCTTACCAAACCCTCAACCTACCCTAAACTTAACCCAAATCCTAACTCTCACCCCAATCCTAATCCTAACATTAACACTAAACCTAACTCTCACCCTTACAGTAACCCTCATCCTCAGCCTAACCCTCACCTTTAACCTTTCCAACCCGCTCACCCTAACCCTAAATCTAACCATAACCCTAAACCTAAACCTCACCCTCACCCTCACCCTCATCCTCAACCTCATCATAACTCTAACCCTAACCCTAACAATAACACTTACCCTAACCCTAACCCTCACCGTAACCCTAAACATAACCCTCACCCTCAGCCTCAAACTCAGCCTAAACGTAAGCCTAAGCCTAACCCTTACCCTACCTCACCATAATCCTAACCCTAACCCTAAACCTAACACTAATCCTCAGCCTCACCCTCACCCTAACCCAAACCCTAACCCTAACCCTCACCCTAACCCTAAACCTAAATTTAAGCCTAACCCTCACACTCACACTCACCCTCACCCAAACCCTAACCCTCACCCTAACCATAACCCTCACCCTAACCCTAACCCTCACCCTAACCATAACCCTCACCCTAACACTAACCCTAACCCTAACACTAACCCTCACACTAACCCTAACCCTCACCCTCACCCTAGCCCTCACCCTAAACCTAATTCTAACCCTCACCCTCACCCTAAACCTGACCCTCATCCTCACCCTAAACCTCACACTAACCCTAACACTAATCCTCAATCTAACCCTCATCCTATCCCTAACCCTAACCCTTACACTAACCCTAAAACTAACCCTAACCCTCACCCTTATCTTAACCCTCACCCTCAGCGTAAACTTCACCTTTACCCTTACCATAATCTCACCCTAACCTCACCCTAACTCTAAACCTTATCCCAAACCTCACCGTAACCGTAAACCTAACCATCACGCTAACCCTAACACTCACACTCAACCTCACCCTCAGCCTAACCCTAAGCCTAAGCCTTACCCTAACCCTCACCCTCACCCGAGCCCTCAACCTTACCATAATCCTAAACATCACCCTAACCCTAATCCTCACCCCCACCCTCACCCTCAGCCTAACCCTAAGCCTAAGCTGAAACCTAACCCTAAACCTCACACTCACCCTCACCCACACCCTAATCCTAACACTAACCATAACCCTAACCCTAAACCTCAACCTAACCCTCACCCTAACCTTAACCCTAACACTAACCCTAACCCTAACCATCGACCTAACACTCCCCCTAACCCTAAATTTAACCCTAAACCTCACCCTCACCCTAACACTAATCCTAACCCTAACCCTAAACCTCACCCTAATCCTCACCCTAACCCACACCCTCAACCTCACCCTCACCCTAGCCCTCACCCTAACCCTAATCCTAACCCAAATCCTCATCCTAAACCTCACACTAAGCCTAACCTTAACCCTAACCCTAACACTAACCCTCACACTAAACCTAATCCTAACCCTAAACCTCAACCTAACCCTCACCCTCACACTAACCCTAACACTAACCCTAAACTTCACCCTCACCCTAACCCTCCCCCTAAAACTCTATATAACCCTAAACCTCACCCTCACCTTAACCCTAACCCTAACCCTGAACCACATCATAACAGTAACCCAAACCCTCACCAGTACCGTCACCCTCACCATAACTCTAACCCTAACCCCAACAATAACACTACCCCTAATCCTAAACCTAACCCTAACGGAAAGCCCAACCCTAATTCTAAAACTCACCCTCACCCTAACCCTAATCCTAACCCTAAACCTCAAGCTAACACTAACCCTAACCCTCACCCAAATCCTAGCACTCACCCTAACCCTAATCCTAACCCTAATCCTCATTCTAACCCTCACCCAACCCCTAACCCTAACCCTCACCCCCACCCTCACCCTCACCGTAACTCTAACCCTAACCCTAACAATAACACTATCCCAAACCGAAACATCACCCTAATCCTAATCCTCACACCCAACCTCACCCTCAGCCTAACCCTAAGCCTAAGCATAACCCTCACACTAACCCTCATACTCACCCTCAACCTAACCCTAATCCTAAACCTAACCCTATCCATAAACCTCAACCTAACCCTCACCCTCCCCCTAACCCTAACACTAAACCTAACCCTAACGCTCACCCTAACCCTCACCCTCACCCTAACTCTAACGCTAAACCTCACCCTCACCCTAACACTAACCCTAACCCTAAAACTCACTCTAAACCTCACCCTAACCAAAACCCTCACCCTCACCCTCAACTTCACCGTAACTCTAACCCTAACCCTAACAATAACACTAACCTTAACCCTAACCCTCAGCCTCACCCTCACTGCAAACTTAACCCTAATCATAACACTAACAATAAACCTAAACCTAACCCTAATGCTAAACCTAATCCGCACCCCCACCCTCACCCTCACCCTCAGCCTAACCCTAAGCCTAAGCCTAACCCTAACCCTAAGCCTCACCATAATCCTAACCTTAACCCTAAACCTAACCCTAACCCTAACCCTAAACCTGACCCTAATCCTCAGCCTCAACCACACCCTAACCCAAACCCTAACCCTAACCCTCACCCTAGCCCTAAGCCTTAACCTAACCCTAACCCTCACCCTAACAATTACCCTCACCCTAACACTACCCCTAACTCTCACACTAACCCTCACAGTAACCCTAACTCTCACCCTAACCCTAAACCTCACCCTAACCATAAACCTAACCCTCAGCCTCACCCTAGCCCCAACCATAACCTTAGTTCTAACCCTAACCCTCACCCTAACCCTAACCCTCATCCTCACCCTAAACCTCACACTAAGCCTAACCCTAATCCTCAATCTATCCCTCACCCTCAGACTAAACCACACCCTAACCCTTACCCTAACAATCACCCTAATCCCAACACTCACCCTTAGGGGAACATTCACCCTCAGCCTAACCCTCACCTTAACTCTTATTGTCACGCCCCCCCTAACAGTCACCCTAAACCTAACCTTCATTCGCACACTCACCCTAACCCTATCCCTATCCATCACCCTAACCCTAAAGCTCAGCCTCACCCTTACCCTCAGCCTAAACCTAAGTCTAAGCTTAACCCTAACCCTATCACTCATCCTCACACTAGCCCTCACCCTAAACCTAATCCTAACCCTAATCCTCATCCTAACACTCATCCTAACCCGAATCCTAGCCATCACCCAAAACCTATTCCTCACCCCCAACCTCACCCTCAGCCTAACCCTTAGCCTAAGCCTAAGCCTAACCCTAACCCTCACCCTCAGCCTCACCCTCACCGCAAACTTAACCCAAACCATAACACTGACAAGAACCCTAATTTTAACCCTAACACTAACCCTAATCCTCACCCCACCCTCACCCTCAGCCTAAGCCTAAAACTAGGCCTAACCCTAATCCTCACTGTAACCCTAAATCTAACCTTAACCCTAACTCTAAACCTAAAACTAAACCTAAACCTAATCCTCAGCCGCACCCTCACCCTAACCGAAACCCTAACCCAAACCCTCACCCTAACCCTAAGCCTAACCCTAACACTAACGCTAACCTTAACCTCACCCTAAGCCTCACGCTAGTCCTCACCCTAACCCTAATCCTAAACCTAAACCTCATCCTAACCCTAACCCTAACCCTCACCCTAACCCTAAATCTAAACCTCACCCTCATGCTCGGCCTAAGCCTAAACTTAAGCCTAAGCCTAACCCTAACCCTAACCCTCACCCTAACCTTAACCCTAACACTAAAGCTAACTCTAACCCTAAACCTCACCCTCACCTTCACCCTAACCCTAACTCTAACCCTAATCTTAAACCTAAACCTCATCCTATCCCCAACCCTAAACCACTCCCTTACCCTCACCTTAAACATAACCCTAACCCTAACATTAACAATAACCCTAAACCTAACCCTAACACTTACCCTAACCATAAACATAACACTCACCATAACCCTAACCCTCAACCTAACACTAACCCTAACCCTAACACTAACCCTCACACTAACCCTAACCATCACCCTAATCCTAAACCTCAACAAACACTAACCCTAACTCTCACCCTCACCCTAGCCTAATACTAACCCTAACCCTCATTCTAACCCTCACCCTAACACTAACCCTAACCCTCACCCTTATCCTAACCCTAATCCTAACCCTAACCCTCAACCTAACCCTAACTCTCACCCTCACCCTAACCCTAACTTAACCCGAACCCTAAATCTCACCCTAACCATAAACGTAACCATAACCCTCACCCTTAGCCTAACCCTCACGTTTACCCTTACCTTCACCCCCACCCTAAACCTCACCCTAACCCTAACACTCAACCTAAAACTCAGCAAACCCTAACTATAACACTAACCATAACACTAAACGACACCCTAAACCTAACCCTCAAACTAACACTAACACTCACCCTCACCCTCACCCTCAGCCTAAACATAAGGCTAATTCTAAACCTCACACTCCCCCTCTCATTAACCCTAATCCTAATCCTAACCCTAACCCTAACACACACCCTCACCATAACCCTCACCTTAACCCTAACTATAAGACTAACACTAAGCCAAACCCTCACCCTAACACTCACCCTAACCCTATCTCTAACCCTAAACCTCAAACTCACACTGACCCTAACCCAAACACTAAACCTCACCCTAACCCTAACCCTAAACCTCACCTTCACCGTAGCCCTCACCCTAACCCTAATCCTAAACCTAACCTTCATCCTAACCCTCACACTAACCCTAACCCTAACCCGGACCCGAACCCTAAACCTCCCCCTCAACCTAACCCTCAGCCTAACCCTAATCCTAAACTAAACCTTACCCTAAACCACACACTCAACCTCTCCCTAACCCTAATTTTAACCATAAACCTAACACTTAACCTCACCCTAACCCTAAACCTAAAACTAACACTAACCCTAACCCTCATCCTAACCCTCACCTGAACCCTAACTCTAACCCTAAACCTCACACTCACCCTAACCCTAACTCTAACCCTAACCCTAACCCTAAACCTCCCCTAACTCTAACCCTCATCCTCACCCTCACCGTACCCCTAACCCTAAACCTCACAATAACCCTAAAACTAACCCTAAACCTCACCCTAAAACTTACCCTCACCCTATCACTAACCCTAACTCTAACACTAACCCTCACAGTAACCCTAACTCTCACCCTAACCCTAAACCTCACCCTCACCCTAACCCTAACCCTCAGCCTCACCCTAGCCCCCACCCTAAACTTAATTCTAACCCTAACACTCACCCTAACCCTAACCCTCATCTTCACCCTAATCCTCACACTAACCCTAACCCTAATCCTCAATCTATCCCTCACCCTCACTCTAACACTCACCCTAACCCTAACCGTCATCCAAACACTCACCCTAACCCTAACCCTATCCATCACCCTAACCCTAAACCTCACCCTCACCTTCACCCTCAGCCTAAACCTAAGGTTAAGCCTAACCCTAACCCTAACATTCACCCTCACCCTAGCCCTCACCCTAAACCTAATTCTAACCCTAACCCTCATCATAAACCTCACCATAACCATAATCCTAACCATCACCCAAAACCTATTCCTCACACCCAAGATGACCCTCAGCCTAATCCTAAGCCTAAGCCTAACCCTAGACATAACCTTCACCCTCAACCGCACCCTCACTGCAAACTTAAAGCAAACCATAACACTAACAATAACCCTAATTTAAACCCTAACTCTAACCCTAATCCTCACACCCACCCTCACCCTCAGCCTAACCCTAAGCATAACCCTAGGCCTAAACCTAACCCTCACCGTAACCCTAGCCCTAAACCTAACCCTAAACCTAACCCTAGTCCTCAGCCTCACCCTCACCCTTACCCTAAGCCTAAACCTACCCTAACCCTAACGTTCACACTAAAACTCACCCTAACCCTAATCTGAAACCTAAACCTATCACTAACCCTAACCCTCACACTAACCCTCACCCTAGCCCTCACCCTAACCGTAAGTCTAAACCAAAACCTCATCCTAACCCTAAACCTAACCGTCACCCTAACCCTAACCCTAACTCTCACACTCATGCTAAGCCTAAGCCTAAGCTTAAGCCTAAGCCGAAGCCGAAACTTAACCCTAACCCTCACACTAATCCTAAAACTAACCCTCACCCTAACCCTAACCCTAACACTAACCCTAACTCTAACCCTAAACCTCACCCTCACCCTAACCCTAACTCTAAACCTAATCCTAAACCTAACCTCATTCTAACCCCAACCCTAACCCACACCCTTACCCTCACGGTAAACATAACCCTAACCCTAACACTAACAATAACCCTAACCTTAATCCTAACACTCACACTAACCATAACCATAACACTCACCCTAACCCTAACCCTCAACCTAACACTAACTCTAAACCTAACCCTAACCCTCACACTAACCCTAACCATTACCCTAACCCTAAACCTCACCCTAACACTAACCCTAACCCTCAACCTCACCCTAGCCCTCACCCTAACCCTAACTCTCATCCTCACCCTAAACCTCACACTAACCTTAACACTAATCCTCAATGTAACCCTCAACTTCACCTGAAACCTAACCCTAACCCTCACCCTAAACTTAACCCTCACCCTTACCATAACCCTCACACTCAGCATAACCCTCATTTTTAGCCTTACCGTCACCCCCACCCTAACCCGCACGCTAACCATAACCCTAACCCTAACCCCCCTCCCTAACCCTAACTCTACCCCTAAACCTCACCCTAAACCTAAACCTCACATTCACCCTCATCATAACCGTAATCCTAGCCCTAAACATAACCCTCACCCTAAACCTAACCCTCAACCTAATACTATCCCTAACCCTCACACTCACTGAAACCCTAACCCTAATCCTTATCCTAACCCTAACCCTAACCCTCACCCTCAGCTAAACCCTCAACCTAACCCTAACCCTAACATTCACCCTAACCCTAATCCTCACACTCAGCCTCAGGCTAACCCTAACCCTAACCCTAACCTAAACCTCAACCTAACCCTAACCCTAAAACTCACCCTCACCCTAGCCCTTACCCTAACCCTAATCCTAACCCTAACCCTCATCCTAAACCTCCCCCTAACCCTAACTCTAACCCTAAACCTCTCCCTCACCCTCAACCTAACCCTAACCCTAACCCTCACCCTAACCCTAACCTTAACCCTCAACTTCATGCTCGGCCTAAGTCTAAGCCTAAGCCTAATCCTAACCCTAACCCTCACCGTAACCCCAACTGTAACACTAAGGCTAACTCTAACCCTAAACCTCACTCTCACTCTAACCCTAACTCTAATCCTAACCCTAAACCTAAACCTCATCCTAACCCAAGATATAACACTCACTCTCACCATCACCGTAACTGTAAATCTAACCCTAACCCTAACAATAACCCTAACCCTAACCCGAACCCTCACTCTAACAAATAGCCTCAACCTAACACTAACCCTAACCTTAACACTAACCCTCACACTAACCCTAATCCCAACCCTAAACCTCAACCTAACTCTCACCCGCACACTAACCCTAACACTAACCCTAAACTTAACCCTCACCCTAACCCTCCCACTAAATCTCTATCTAACCCTAAACTTCACCCTCACCTTAACCCTAACCCTAACCTTAAACCTCACCATAACCCTAACCCAATCCCTCACCCGTACCGTCATCATCACCATAACTCTAACCCTAACCCTAACAATAACACTAATCCTAACCCTAAACCTAAACCTAACCCTAAACCCAACCCTAATCCTAACACTCACCCTCACCCTAACACTAATCCTAACCCTAAACTTCACCCTAACACTAACCCTAACCCTCACCCAAACCCTAGCACTCACCCTAACCCTAATCCTAACCCTAATCCTCATCCTAACCCTCACCCAAACCCTAACCCTAATCCTCACCTGCACCCACACCCTCACCGTAACTGTATCCCTAACCCTAACAATAACACTAACCCAAACCTGAACCATCACCCTAACCCTAATCCTCACACCCAACCTCACCCCCAGCCTAACCCTAAGCCTAAGCCTCACCCTCACACTAACCCTCAAACTCACCCTCAGCCTAACCCTAATCCTAACCCTAACCCTATCCCTAAACATCAACCTAACCCTCCCCCTCCCCCTAACCCTAACACTAAACCTAACCCTAACCCTCACCCTAACCCTCCCCCTCACCCTAAATCTAACCCTAAACTTCACCCTCACCCTAAACAAAACCCTCACTCTCACCCTCAACCTCACCGTAACTCTAACCCTAACCCTAACAATAAAACTAACCCTAAACCTAACCCTAACCCTGACCCTAACCATAACCATAACCCTCACCCTCAGCCTCACCCTCACCGCAAACTTAACCCGAACCATGACACTAACAATAAACTTAAACCTAACCGTAACCCTAAACCTAATCCGTACCCCCACCCTCACCCTCACCCTCAGCCTAACCCTTAGCCTAAGCCTAACCCTAACCCTAACCCTCACCATAATCCTAACCTTAACCCTAAACCCAACCCTAACCCTAACCCTAAACCTAACCCTAATCCTCAGCCTCAACCACACCCTAACCCAAACCCTAACCCAAACCCTCACCCTAAACCTAAGCCTTAACCTAACCTTAACCCTCACCCTAACACTTACCCTCACCCTAACACTAACCCTAACTCTCACACTAACCCTCACAGTAACCCTGTCACCCTAACCCTAAACCTAACCCTAAGCCTAACCCTCAGCGTCACCCTAGCCCCCACCCTAACCTTAATTCTAACCCTAACCCTCACCCTAACACTAACCCTCATCCTCACCCTAAACCTCACACTAACCCTAACCCTAATCCTCAATCTATCCCTCAACCTCACCCTAATCCTTACCCTAACAATCACCCTAATCCTAACCCTCACCATTAGGGGAAAATTCACCCTCAGCCTAACACTCATCTTTACTCTGACCATCACGCTCAACCTAACAGTCACCCTAACCCTAACCCTCATTCTAACACTCACCCTAACCCTAACCCTATCCATCACCCTAACCCTAACCCTCACCCGCACCCTCACCCTCAGCCTAAACCTAAGCCTAAGCCTAACCCTAACCCTAACACTCAACCTCACTCTAGCCCTCACCCTAAACCTAATCCTAACCCTTACCCTCATCCTAACCCTCACCCTAAACCGAACCCTAACCATCACCCAAAAACTATTCCTCACCCCCAACCTCACCCTCAGCCTAACCCTAAGCCTAAGCCTAAACTTAACCATAACCCTCACCCTCAGCCTCACCCTCACCCCAAACTTAACCAAAACCATAACACTGACAATAACACTAATTTTAACCCAAACCCTAACCATAATCCTAACCCCCACCCCCACCCTCAGCCTAACCCTAAGCCTAACCCTAGGCGTAACCCTAATCCTCATTGTAACCCTCAACCTAACACTAACCCTAATCCTAAACCTAACCCTAAACCTAACCATAACCCTCAGCCGCACCCTCACCCTAACCCAAGCCCTAACCCTAAGCCTAAGCCTATCCCTAACCCTAACGCTCACACTCACCCTCAACCTAAACCTAATCCTAAAACTAACCCTATCCCTAACCCTAACCCTCACGCTAAACCTCACCCTAGCCCTCACCCCAACCCTAATCCTAAACGTAAACCTCATCCTAACCCTAACCCTAACCCTCATCCTAACCCTAACTCTAACCCTCACCCTCATGCTCGGCCTAAGCCTAAGCTTAAGTCTAAGCCTAACCCTAACCCTAACCCTAACCCTAACACTAAACCTAACTCTAACCCTCAACTTCACCCTCACCCTAAACCTAATTATAACTCTACGCTTAAACCTAAACCTCATCCTATCCCCAAACCTAACTCACACCCTTACCCTCACCTTAAACATAACCCTAACCCTAACACTAAAAATAACCCTAACCTTAATCCTAACACTCACACTAACCATAACCATAACACTCACCCTAACCCTAACCCTCAACCTAACACTAACCCTAACCCTAACACTAACCCTAACCATCACCCTAATCCTCAACCTCATCCTAACACTAACCCTAACCCTCACCCTCAACCTAGCCCTCACCCTAACCCTAACGCTCATCCTCACCCTAAACCTCACACTCAGCCTAACGGTCAGCCTAACCCTAAACCTAACCCTAACAATAACACTAATCCTAACCCTAAACCTAACCCTAACCCAAAACCTAACCATAATCGTAACACTCAAACTCACCCTAACCCTAATCCTAACCCTAACCCTGACACTAACCCTAATCCTAATCCTAAACCTAACCCTAACCTTCACCCTCACACTAACCCTCAACCTAATCCTCACCCTAACACTAACCCCAACCCTAACCCTCACCCTCAGGCTCAACTTAACCCTAACTCTAACCCCAAAATCTCAACCTCAGCCGTACCATAACCCTAAACCTAACCCTACACCTCACCATAACCCTAGCCCTAAACCTCACCCTCACTCTAGCCCTCACTCTAACCCTAATCCTAACCCTAACATTCTTCCTAACCCTCCCCATAACGGTAACCCTAAACCTCACCCTAACCCTAAGCCTAAACCTAAGCCTAACCCTAACCTTCACACTCACCCTCACTGTAACCTAAACCCTAACACTAATCATAACAATAACCCTAACCCTAATCCTATCCCTCACCCAAACCATAACCCTCAACCTTACCGCAATGCTCAACCTAACACTTACCCTCACCCTAACCCGAACCTTAACCCTCACCCTCACCCCAGCACTCACCCTAACCCTTACACTCATCCTCATCCTAAACCTCACCCTAAACCTAACCCTCACCCTTACAGTAACTCTCACCCTCAGCCTAACCCTCATGTTTACCCTTACCGTCACCCACACCCTAAACCTCACCCTAACCCTAAACTTCATCCTAACCCTCACCCTATCCCTTACTCTACCTTTAAACATCACCTTCACCCTAACCCTAACCCTAATTCTAACCCTAACCCTAACACTAAACCTCACCCTAACCCTAAACCTAACCCTCAACCTAAACCTAACCCTAATCCTCACCCTCACATTCAGCCTAAACCTAAGGCTAACCCTAACCCTAACTCTCACACTAACCCTAACGCTAATCCTAATCCTAACCCTAACCCTAATCCTCACCCTCACCCTAACCCTCACCCTAACCCTAACACTAACACTAACCCTAACATTAACCCTCACCATCAGCTTCACCCTAACCCTAATTTATCCCTAAACCTCAACCTCACCCTAACCCTAATGCTAAACCTAAGTCTCACCCTAACCCTAAACCTCCCCCTAACTCTCAACTTAAGCCTAAGATTAACACTAACCCTAACCCTAACACTAAATTTCACCCTAACCCTAACCCTAACCCTCACCCACACCATAACCCTCACCCTCAACCTCACCCTCAGCCTAATATTTCGCCTAACCATAATCCCAACCCTAAACCTAACACGAAACTAACCTTCACCCTAACTCTCACCCCAACCCTAACCCTCACCCTCACCCTCACCCTAGCCCACACCCAAATCCTAAGTCTAAGATGAACCCTCACCCTAACCCTCACACTAAACCTAACCCCAACACTCACCCTAACCGTAACATTCACCCTCATCCTAACTCTAATCCTAATCCTAACCCTAACCCTAACACTCACACTCACCCTCACCTTAACCCTAATCCTAATCCTAACCCTAACACTAACCCTCACCCCCACAATAAACCTCACTTTATCCCTAACCTAACAGTAACCTAACCCTAACCCTAACCCTAACCCTCACCCTAAACTTAACTCTAACCCTAAACCTCACCCTCACCATAACCCAAACCCTAACCCTAATCCTAAACCTCACCCTAAAACTATACCTTACCCTAACACTTATGATAACCCTAAAACTAACACTAACCCTAACACTATCCCTCACACTACCGCTAACCATCACCTTAAACCTAAACCTCACCCAAACCCTAACCCTAACCCTCAACTTCACCCTATCCCTCACCCTAACCCTAACCATCATCCTCACCCTAAACCTCATACAAACCCTAACACTAATCCTCAATCTAACCCTAAACCTCACCCTCACCCTAACCCTCACCGTCACCCTTACCATAACCTAACCCTCAGCCTAACCCTCACCTTTACTCTTACTTTCACCCTCATCCTAACCCTCACCCTAATCCTAACCCTCATCCTAACCCTCACCCTTACTGTAACAGTCACCCTCGCCTTAACCCTAACCATAACCATAACCCTAAAATTCACCCTAACCCTAATCCTAAACCTCACCCTCACCCTAAAACTCACACTAAACCTAACCCTAAACCTCACTCTCACCCTAGCCCTCACCCTAAGCCTAACCCTAACCCTAACGCTCACCCTACCCCTAACCCTCACCATAAACCTAACTTTCACACTAAACCTAACCCTAAACCTCACCCTCACCCTCACCCTAAACCAAACCCTAACCTTAACACTCACTCTAAACCTAAGCCTAAGCCTAACCCTAACCCTAACCCTCACCCTAAAAATAACCCTCAACATAGCCCTAACTTTCACACGAAATCTCACCCTTACCCTCACCCTCACCCTAAAACAAACCCTAACTTTAACACTCACACTCACACTCAATCTAAACCTAATCCTAAATATAACCCTATCCCTAACCCTAACCCTCACATTATCCATCACTCTAGCGCTCACCCTAACCTTAATCCTAACCCTACACCTCATCCTAACACTCACACTAACCCTAACCCTCACCCTCACCCTCACCCTCACCCTAACCCTAACCATTACCCTCACTCTCGGCCTAAGCCTAAGCCTAACCCTAAGCTTAAGCCTAACCCTAACCCTCACACTAACCCTCACCCTAACCCTAACACTAACACTAACGCTAACTCTAAGCCTAAACCACACCCCCACCCTAACCCTAACTCTAAACCTAACCCCTAATATAAACCTCACCCTAAACCGAACCCTAACCCTCACCCTAACAGTAACCGTAAACCTAACCCTAACCCTAACAATAACGCTAAACCTAGCCCTATCCCTCATTGTAACCATAACTGTCACCATAACCCTAACCCTCACCCTAACACTTACCCTCACCCTAACACTAACCCTAACCCTAACACTAATCCTCACACTAACACCTAACAATCACCCTAACAATAAACCTCACCCTAACCCTAAACCTCACCGTCAACCTAGCCCTCACCCTAACCCTAACCCTCACCCTAAACCTAGACCTAATCCTAAACCTCAACCTTAACCTAACCCTCACCTTCATCATAACCTTAACCCTAACCCCCACCCTATGGCTAAACCTAATCCTAACCCTAAACCTCACCCTAATCCCAACCCTCATCCTAACCCTAAACCTCACCCTCACCCTATGCCCAACCTTAAGCCTAATCCTAACCCTAACCATAACCTTCACACTCAACCTCACCCAAAACCTAATCCTAAACGTAACCCTATACCTAACCCTAACACTCACCCTAAACCTCACACTAACCCTAACCCTAACACCAACCCTAACACTAACCCTCACACTAAACCTCAACTTAACACTAACTCTAACCCTAAACCTCACCCTCACCCTCACCCTCAGCCTATCCCTAAGCCTAAACCTAACCCTAACCCTAACCCTCATACTCACCCTCACACTAACCCTAATCCGAATCCTAACATAAATCTAACCCTCACCCTAACACTAACCCTCACCCTAACTCTAACACTAACCCTAACCTTAAACCTCACCCTATCTCTCACCCTAACCCTAACTCTAACCCTAATCCTCACCCTCACCCTCACCCTAAACCTAACCCTAAACATCACCCTCATCCTAACCCTCACCATAACCCTAAAACTAATCCTAAACCTATTCCTCATCCTAACTCTCACCCTAACCGTAACCCTAACCCTCACACAAATGCTAACCCTAACCCAAACACTAACCCTAACCCTCACCCTCACCCTCACCTTCAGCTTAATGTTAAGCCTAACCCTAACCCTAAGCCTTACCCAAACACTCACCCTAACACTAACCCTGATCCTAATCCTAACCCTAACCCTAACCCTAACCCTCACCCTAACCCTAACCCTCATTCTAACCCTCAATCTAACCCTAACACTAACCCTAACCCTAAACCTCACCTTAACACTAACCCTAACCCTACATCTAACCCTAAACCTCACCCTCACCCTCACCCTCAACCTAAACCTGACCCTAACCCTAAAACTCACCCTAACCCTAACCCTCACACTCACCCTCACCTTCACCGTAACTCTAACCCTAACCCTAACAATAACATGAACCCTCACGTTAACCCTAACACTCACCCTCACCGTAACCCTAACCCTAACACAAACCCTCACCCTAACCCTTACCCTAACCATAACCTAAACCTCACCCTAACCCTAAACCTCACCCTAACCCTAACCCTCACTCTCACCGTAACACTCACCCTAACCGTGAACCTAACCCTAACACTAAACCTCACCCTAACTCTAACCCTAAAACTCACCCTCACCCTAGCACTAACCCAAGCCCTAATCTTAAACCTAAACCTCACCCTAACACTCACCCTAACCCTAAAACCCTAAAAATCACCCTAACCCTAACCCTCACCTTCACCCTCAAGCTCGGCCTAAGCATAAGCCTAACTCTAAGGCGAACCCTAACCCTCACACTCACCCTCACTCTCACCGTAACCGTAACAGTAACCCTAACCCTAACCCTCACACTAACCCACACCCTAACACTAACCCTAACCCTAAACCTCACCCTCACCCTAAACCTAACCCTCACCCTCACCCTCACCCTCTGCCTAACACTAAGCCTAACCCTAACCCAAAACCTAACTCTAACCCTCACACTCAAACTCAGCCTAACCCTAAGCCTAACACTAACCCTACACCTAACTGTCACGCTCACAGTCACCTTAACCCTAATCCTAACCCTAACACCAAATCTAACCCTAGCACTAACCCTAAACCTAACCCTCACCCTAACCTTCACTCTAATCCTAACCCTAAGCCTATTGCTCATCCTAGAACATACCCTAACGCTAATCCTATCCCTAACCCTCACCATAACCCTCACCCTGACCCTCACTCTAAACCTAAACCTAAAGCTAAATCTCACCCTCACCCTAACCCATATGCAAACCCTAACCCTAACCCTAATGCTCACACTTACTTAATCCTAACCCTTACCATAATCCTCACCCGCACCCTAACCCTCATCCTAACCCAACCCCTAACATTGACACTAACACAAACCCTCACCCTAACTCTCACCGTAAACCTAATTCTAACCCTATCCCTCACCTTCGCCTTAACCGTAACCCTAACCATAACCCTAAACCTCACGCTAACACTAACCCTAAACCTCACCCTCAACCTAAACCTCACCCTAACCCTAACCCTAAACCTCACTCTCACCCTACCCCTCACCCTAACCCTAAACCTAACCCTAACCCTAACCCTAACCATAACCCTCACCATAACCCTAACTTTCACACAAACCCTAACCCTAACGCTCACCCTCACCCTCACCCTAACCCTCACCTAAACCTCACCCTCACCCTAAACCAAACCCTAACTCTAACACTGACTCTAACCCTAAGCCTAACACTAACCCTAACCCTCACACTCACCCTCAATCTAAACCTAATCCTAAACCTAACCCTATAACTAAGCCTAACCCTCACATTAACCATCACCCTAGTGCTCACCCTAACCCTAATCCTAACACTTCACCTCAACCTAACACTCACCTTAACCCTAACCCTAACCCTTACCCTAACCCTAACCCTAACAATCACCCTCACTCTCGGCGTAAGCCTAAGCCTAACCCTAAGCTTAAGCCTAACCCTAACCCTCACACTAACCCTCACCCTAACCCTAACAGTAACACTAATGCTAACTCTAACCCTAAACCTCACCCTCACCCTAACCCTAACTCTAACCCTAACCCTTAATATAAACCTCACCCTAAACCGAACCCTAACCCGAACCCTCATAGTAACCGTAACCCTAACTCTAACCGTAACACTAACACTAAACCTAAACCTAACCCTCATTGTAAAGATAACCGTCACCATAACCCTCACCCTCACCCTAACACTTACCCTCACCTTAACACTAACCCCAACCCTAACACTAATCCTCACACTAACACTAACCATCACCCTAACCCTAAACCTCACCGTAACCCTAAACCTCACCGTCACCCTAGTCCTCACCCTAACACTAACCCTCACCCTAAACCTAGACCTAATCCTAACCCCCTAACTTACCCTAACCCTCACCCTCATCATAACCTTAACCCTAACCCTAAGAATAACCATGACCCTAAACCTAAACTTAAACTTCACCCTCACCCTAACCCTAACCCTGACCCTAACCCTAAATGCTAAACCTCACCCTAAACCTAACACTAACCCTAATCCTCACCTTAGGACATACCCTAACCCTAATCTAAACCTAACCCTCACCCTAACCCTCACTCTAACCATAAACCAAACCCTCACCCTAAATCTAACCCTCACCTTCACCCTTAGCCTCAGCCTAACCCTAAGCAGAACACTAACCCTAACCCTAACTGTCACACTCACAGTCACCGTAACCCTACTCCTAACCCTAACACCAACCCTAACCCTAACACTAAACCTAAACCTAACCCTCACCCTAACCCTCACTCTAAAGCTAACCCTAACCCTATTGTTCATCCTAGCACATAAACTAACGCTAATCCTATCCCTATCCCTCACCATAAGCCTCAACCTTACCCTCACTCTAAACCTAACCCTAAAGCTAACCCTGACCCTCACCCTAAACCTAATGCTAACCCTAACCCTAACACTAACACTAACCTCACACTCACCCTCCCCTTAACCCTAATCCTAATTCTAAACCTTACCCTAACCCTCACCCTCACCCTAACTCTCAGCCTAACCCTACCCCTAACACTAACACTAAAACTAATCCTCACACTAAACCTCACCCTAAACCTAGTTCTAATCCTAACCCTCACCCTCACCTTAACCGTAACCCTAAACATAACCCTAAACCTCACCCTAACCCTAACCCTAAACCTCACCCTCACCCTAAACCTCACCCTAAACCTAACCCTAAACCTCACTCTCACCCTAGCCCTCAATCTCGGCCTAAGCCTAAACCTAAACCTAAGCTTAAGCCTAACCCTAACCCTCAGACTAACCCTCAGACTAACCCTCACCCTAACACTAACAGTAACACTAACGCTAACTCAAACCCTAAACCTCACCCTCACCCTAACCCTAATTCTAACCTTAACCCTTAATATAAACCTCACCCTAAACTGAACCCTAACCCTCACCCTCACAGTAACCGTAACCCTAACCCTAACTCTAACAATAACACTAAACCTAACCCTAACCCTCATTGTAATCCTAAGCGTCACCATAAACCTAACCCTCACCAAAATACTTCCCCTCACATTAACACTAACCCTAACCCTAACACTAATTCTCACACTAACCCTAACCATCACCCTAACCCTAAACCTCACCCTAAACCAAACCTAATCCTAACCCTCAACCTTACCCTAACCGTCACCCTCATCATAACCTTAACCCTAATCCCCACCCTATGCCTAAAGCTAATCCTAACCCTAAAACTCACCCTAACTGTAACCCTAAAACTCACCCTCATGATAGCCCACACCCTAACCATAAAACTAAACCTAACCCTCATCCTAACGCTCACCCTAACCCTAAACCTAAACCTCACCCTAAACCTAAACCTCACCCTCACGCTCAGCCTAACCCTAAGCCTAATCATAACCCTAACCATAACCCTCACACTCAACCTCAACCAAAACCTAATCCTAAACCTAACCCTATCCCTAACCCTAACCTTCACCCTAACCCTCACCTTAACCCTAACCCTAACACTAAACCTAACACTAACTCTCACAGTAAATCTCAACTTAACACTAACTCTAACCCTAAAACTCACCCTCACCCTAACCCTAACACTCACCCTCACCCTCAGCCTATCCCTAAGCCTAAACCTAACCCTAACCCTAACCCTAATACTCACCATCACACTAACCCTAATCCTAATCCAAACTCTAAACCTAACCCTCACCCTAACACTAACCCTCACCCTAACCCTAACCCTAACACTAACACTAACCCTGAACCTAAACCTCACCCTATACCTTACCCTAACCATAACTCTAACCCTAAACCTCAACCTCACCCTCATCCTAACCCTAACCCTAAACATCACCCTCATCCTAACCCTCACCCTAACACTAACCTTAACACTAATCCTAACCCTAATCCTCATTCTAACTCTCACCCTAACCCTAACCCTAACTCTCACCCAAACGCTAACCCTAACCCTCAACCTCACCCTCACCCTCAGCTTAACGCTAAGCCTAAATTTAACCTAAGCCTAATCCAAACATTCACCCTAACACTAACCTTTATCCTAATCCTAACCCTAACTCTAACCCTCACCTTAAACCCTCACCCTCATCCTAACCCTCACACTAACCCAAACCCTAACTCTAACCCTAATCCTAAACCTCACCCTAACCCTCACCCTAACCCTAAAACTAACCCTAAACCTCACACTCACCCTCACCCTAAACCTAACCCTAACCCTAAACCTCACCCTAACCCTAACCCTCAGAGTCACCATAATCTTCGCAGTAACTCTAAACCTAACCCTATCAATAACACTAACCCTCACCCTAACCCTGACACTCACCCACACACTAACCCTAAAACTCAACCTCACCCTAAACCTCGCCCTAACCCTAACCCTAAACCTCACTCTCACCCTAGCCCTCACCCTAACCCTAACAATAACCCTAATCCTCACCCTAACCATAACCCTCACGATAACCCTAAATTTCACACTAACCCTAAGCCTAACCCTAACCCTCACACTTACCCACAATCTAAACTTAATCCTAAACGTAACCCTATCCCTAACCCTAACCCTCACATTAACCATCACCCTAGCGCTCACCCCAACCCTAATCCTAAACCTAAACCTCATCCTAACACTCACCCTAACGCTAACCCTAACCCTTAACCTAACCCTAACCCTAACCCTCACACTTACTCTCGGCCTAAGCCTAAGCCGAAACCTAAGCTTAAGCCTAACCCTAACCCTCACACTAACCCTCACCCTAACTCTAACACTAACACTAACACTAACGCTAACTCTAAATCTAAACCTCACCCTCACCCTAACCCTAACTCTAACCCTAACCCTTAATATAAACCTCACCCTAAACCGAAACCTAACCCTCACCCTCACAGTAACCGTAACCGTAACCCTAACCCTAACAATAACACTAAACCTAAACCTAACCCTCATTGTAACCATAACCATCACCATAACCCTAACCCTCACCCTAACATTTACCCTCACCCTAACACTAACCCTAACCCTAACACTAATCCTCACACTAACACTAACCATCACCCTAACCCTAAACCTCACCCTAACCCTAAACCTCACCCTCACCCTAGCCCTCACCCTAACCCTCACCCTAAACCTAGACCTAATCCTAACCCTCAACCTTACCCTAACCCTCACCTTCATCATAAACTTAACCTTAACACCCACCCTATGCCTAAAAATAATCCTAACCCTAAACCTCACCCTAACCCTAACCCTAAACCTCACCCTCATGCTAGCCCTCACCCTAATCCTAATCCTAAACCTAACCATCATGCTAACCCTCACCCTAACGCTAAACCTAAACCTCACCTTAAACCTAAACCTCAACCTCACCCTGAGCCTAACCCTAAGCCTATTCATAACCATAACCATAACCCTCACACTCAACCTCACCCAAAACCTAATCCTAAACCTAACCCTATCTGTAACCCTAATCCTCACCCTAACCCTCACCCTAACCCTAACCCTAACACTAAACCTAACACTAACCCTCACAGTAAATCTCAACTTAACACTAACTCTAACCCTAAAACTCACCCTCACCCTAACCCTAACCCTCACCCTCACCCTCACCCTCAGCCTATCCCTTAGCCTAAACCTAACCCGAACCCTAACCCTCATACTCACCCTCACACTAACCCTAATCCTAATCCTAACCCTAAACCTATCCCTCACCCTAACACTAACCCTCACCCTAACCCTAACCCTAACACTAACACTAACCCTAAACCTCACCCTATCCCTCACCCTAACCCTAACTCTAATCCTAAACTCACCCTCACCCTCACCCTAACCCTAACCCTAAACATCACCCTCATCCTAACCCTTACCCTAAACCTAACCCTAACACTAATCCTAATCCTAATCCTCATCCTAACTCTCACCCTAAACCTAAACCTAACTCTCACCCTAACCCTAACTCTCACCCAAACGCTAACCCTAACCCTCACCCTCACCGTCACCCTCAGCTTAATGCTAAGCCTAACCCTAACCCTAAGCCTAACCCAAACACTCACCCTAACACTAACCCTATTCCTAATCCTAAACCTAACCCTAACCCTCACCCTAACCCTCACCCTCATCCTAACCCTCATCCTCATCCTAACCCTCACCCCAACCCTAACCCTAACACTAACCCTAACCCTAAACCTCACCAAAAGGTTCAACCTAACCCTAAATCTAACCCTGAACCTCACCCTCACCCTCACACTAAACCTAACCCTAACACTAAACCTCACCCTACCCCTAACCCTCACACTCACCCTCACCTTCACCGTAAGTCTAACCCTAACACTAACGATGACACGAACCCTCAACCTAACCCTAACACTCACCCTCACCGTAACCCTAAATCTAACCTAAAACCTCAACCTAAACCTTACCTCAACCCTAACCTAAACCTCACCCTAACCCTAAACCTAACCGTCACCCTCAGCCTCACCCTCACTGTAAACTTAAACCTAACCATAACACTAACAATAACACTAACCCTAACCCTAATCTAACCCTCATCCTTACCCTCACCCTAACCCTAACCCTCACCCTAACCCTAACCCTCACCCTCAACGTAATCCTCACCCTAACACTCACCCTAACCCTAAACCTAAACCTAACCCTAAACCTCACCCTAACTCTAACCCTCACCCTCACCCTCACCCTAGCACTCACCCTAGCCCTAATCTTAAACCTAAACCTCACCCTAAACCTCACCTTAACCCTAACCCTAAACCTCACCCTAACCCTAAAACCCTAACAATTACCATAACCCTAAACCTCACCTTCACCATCAAGCTCGGCCTAAGCATAAGCCTAATCTAAGGCTAAACCTAACCCTCACACTCACCCTCACCCTCACCGTGAACGTAACACTAACCCTAACCCTAACCCTCACACTAACCCGCACCCTAACGCTAACCCTAACCCTAAACCTCACACTCAACCTAAACCTAACCCTCACCCTCTCCCTCAAACTCCGCCTAACATGAAGCCTAACCCTAACCCTAACCCTAACCCTCACCCTCACAATAGACCTCACCATAACCCTAACCATAACACTAAACCTAACCCTAACACTCACACTAAACCTAACCCTAACAATAACCCTAAACCTCACCCTCACCCTAACACTAACCCTAACCCAAAACATCATCCTAACCCTAACCCTAACCCTCAACATCACCCTCACCCTCACCCTTACCTTAACCTTAAACTTAATCCTAACCCTAAGAATAACCATAAACCTAAACCTAAACTTAAACTTCACCCTCACAGTAACTCTAACCCTAACCCAAACCCTCACCCTAACCCTAACCCTGACCCTAACCCTAACGCTAAACCTCACCCTAAAGCTAACACTAACCCTAATCGTCACCCTAGGAAATACCCTAACCCTAATCTAACCCTAATCCTCACTCTAACCCTCACTCTAACCCTAAACCAAACCCTCACCCTAAATCTAACCCTCACCCTCACCCTCAGCCTCAGCCTAACCCTAAGCCTAACACTAACCCTAACACTAACTGTCACACTCACAGTCACCATAACCCTAATCCTAACCCTAACACTAAACCTAAACCTAACCCTCACCCTAACCCTCACTCTAAAACTAACCCTAACGCTAATCCTATCCCCAACCCTCACCATAAATCTCACCCTTACCCTCACTCTGAACCGAAACCTAAAGGTAACCCTCACCCTCACCCTAACCCTAATGCTAACCCTAAACCTAACACTAACAGTAACCTCACACTCACCCTCACCTTAACAATAATCCTAATCCTAACCCTTACCCTAACCCTCACCCTCACCCTAACTCTCAGCCTAACCATACCCCTAACACTAAAACTAACACTAATCCTCACCCTAACCCTCACCCTAACCCTAGCTCTAAACCTAACCCTCACCCTCGCCTTAACCGTAACCCTAAACATAACCCTAAACCTCACACTAACCCTAACCCTAAACCTCACCCTCATCCTAAACCTCACCCTCACCCTAACCCTAACTCTAACCCTAACCCTTAATATAAACCTCACCCTAAACCGAACCTTAACCCTCACCCTCATAGTAACCGTAACCCTAACCCTTACTCTAAAAATAACACTAAGCCTAAACCTAACCCTCATTGTAACCATAAACGTCACCATAAACCTAACCCTCACCCTAACACTTACCCTCACCCTACCACTAACCCTAACCCTAACACTAATCCTCACACTAACACTAACCATCACCCTAACCCTAAACCTCACCCTAAACCTAAACCTCACCCTCACTGTATCCCTCACCCTAACCCTAAACCTCACCCTAAACCTAGACCTAATCCTAACCCTCAACCTTACCCTAACCCTCACCTTCATCATAACCTTAACCCTAACCCCCACCCTATGCCTAAACCTAATCCTAACACTAAACCTCACCCTAACACTAACCCTAACATTCAACCTCATGCTAGCCCTCACCCTAATCATAATCCTAAACCTAACCCTCATCCTAACACTCACCCTAACCCTAAACCTAACCCTCACCCTAACCCTAACCCTCACCCTCACCTTCAGCCTAACCCTAAGCCTAATCATAACCCTAACGATAACCCTGACACTCAACCTCACCCAAAACCTAATCCTAAACCTAACCCTAACCCTAACCCTAATCCTCACCCACACCCTCACCCTCAGTGTAATGCTAAGCCTAACCCTAACCCTAAGCCTAACCCAAACACTAACCCTAATGCTAACCCTAATCCTAATCCTAGCCCTAAAACTAAGCCTCACCCTAACCCTCACCCTCATCCTAACCCTCACCCTAACCCTAAACCTAACACTAAACCTGACCCTAAACTTCACCCTAAACCTCACCCTAACCCTAAATTTAACCCTAAACCTCACCCTCACCCTCACCCTAAACCTAACACTAACCCTAATCCTCACCCTAGGACATACCATAAGCCTAATCTAACCCTAACCCTCACCCTAACCCTCACTCTAACCCTAAACCAAACCCTCACCCTAAATCTAACCCTCACCCTCACCCTCAGCCTCAGCCTAACCCTAAGCCTAACACTAACCCTAACCCTAACTGTCACACTCACAGTCACCGTAACCCTACTCCTCACCCTAACACCAACCCTAACCCTAACACTAAACCTAAACCTAAACCTCAACCTAACCCTCACTCTAATCCTAACCTGAACCCTATTGCTCATCCTAGCACATACCCTAACGCTAATCCTATCCCTAACCCTCACCATAACCCTCAACCTTACTCTCACTCTAAACCTAAGCCTAAAGTTAACCCTCAACCTCAACCTAACTCTAATCCTAACCCTAACCCTATCCCTAAACCTCAACCTAAACCTTTCCCTAATCCTAAACATCACCCTCATCCTAACCCTAACCCTAACCCTAACCCTAACACTAATCCTAACCCTAATCCTCATCCTGTCACCCTAACCCTAACCCTAACTCTCACCCAAACGCTAACCCTACCCCAAACCCAAACCCTAATCCTCACCCTCACCCTCACCCTCAGCTTAATGCTAAGCCAAACCCTAACCCTAAGTCTAACCCAAACACTCACCCTAATGCTAACCCTAATCCTAATCCTAGCCCTAACTCTAAACCTCAACCTAAACCTCACCCTCATCCTAACGCTCACCCTAACACTAACCCTAACAATAACCCTAAACCTAAATCTCAATCTAAACCTCACCCTAAGCCTAAATCTAACCCTAAACCTCACCCTCACCCTCACCCTAAACCTAACCCTAACCCTAAACCTCACCCTAACCCTAACCCTCACACTCACCCTGACCTTCACCGTAACGCTAACCCTAACCCTAACAATAACACTAACCCTCACCCTAAACCTAACACTCACCCTCACCATAATCATCAAACTAAACCAAAACCTCGCCCTAACCCTTACCCTAACCCTAACCTAAACCTCACCCTAACCCAAAACCTAACCCTCACCCTCAGCCTCTCCCTCACTGTAAACTTAAACCTAACCATAACCATAACAATAACAATAACCGTAACCCTAAACTTACCCTCAACCTCACCCTAACCCTAAACCTTACCCTAAACCTAACCCTCACCCTCACTGTAACCCTCACCGTAACACTAACCCTAACCCTAAACCTAACCCTATCCCTGAACCTCACCATAACTCTAATCCTAACCCTCACCCTCAACCTAGCATTCACCCTAGCCCTAGTCTTAAACCTAAACCTCACCCTAAACATCACCCTAACCCTAATCCTATCCCTCACCCTAACCCTAAAACCCTAACAATCACCTTAACCCTAACCCTCACCTTCACCCTCAAACTCGGCCTAAGCATAAGCCTAAGCCTAAGGCTAAGCCTAACCCTCACACTCACCCTCACCCTCACCGTAACCGTAACACTAAACCTAACCCTAACCCTAACCCTAACACCAACACTCACACATATTCTAAGCCTAAACTTCACCCTAACCCTAACCCTAACTCTCACCCTCACCCTCACCCTAACCCTCACCCTAATCCTAACCCTAAGCCTAAGCCAAACTGTAACCCTAACCCTCACATTCACAGTCACCCTAACCCTAATCCTAACCCTAAATCTATCCCTAAACCTCAACCTAACCCTCACCCTCACCCTAAGGCTAACACTAACCCTAAACCTAACCCTCATCCTAACCCTAAACCTCACCCTAACCCTAATCGTAACCCTAAACCTCATCCCCACCCTCACCCTCAGACTAACCCTAAGCCTAACCCTAAGCCTAATCCTAACACTAACCCTAAATCTAACCTTAAAGCTCACCCTCACCCTAACCCTATCTCTAACCCTAACCCTAAACCTCACCCTAACCCTAACCCTCACCCGCACCCTCACCCTCACCTTAACTCTAACCCTAACCCTAACAATAACACTAATCCTAACCCTAACCATCACCCTAATGCTAATCCTCACACTCACCCTCACCCTAAGGTTACCCAGAGCCTAAGCCTAACCCTTACCCTAACCCTCACCCTCACCCTAACCCTAATCCTAACCCAAACCCTATCACTAAACCTTGACCTAAACCTTTCCCTCACCCTCAAGCTCAGCCTAAGCCTAAGCCTAAGCCTTACCGAACTCTAACACTCACCCTAACCCTCACCCTAACCCTAACCTTAACACTAACCCTAACTCTAACCCTAAACCTCACCCTCACACTAAGCCTAACTCTAACCCGAACCTTAAACCTAAAGCTCACCCTAACCCTAACCCTCAGCCTCACCCTCACTCTCACCGTAACCGTAACCCTAAACATAACCGTGACAATAACCCTAAGCTTAAACCTAACCCTCACCCTAACCATAACCCTCAACATAAACCTAACCCTCAATCTAACCCTCACACTCACCCTAACCCTAACCCTAACCCTCATCCTAACCCTCAACCTAATCCTAATCCTCACCCTTACCGTAAACCTCACCCTAACATTAACCCTCACCTTTACCTTACCGTCACCCTCACCCTAACCCTAACCCTCATCCTAACCCTCACCCTAAACCTAACCCTAACCATCACCCTAACCCTAAACCTCACCCTCAACCTCCGCCTCAGCCTAACCCTAATCCTAACCGTAACCCTCATCCTAACCCTCAAGGTAACTATAACACTAATCATCTCTTTAAACCTAATCCTCATCTCCACCCTCACCATCAGCCTAAACCTAAGCCTAAGCCTGAACCTAACCCTAACCCTAACCAGCACTGTAACCCTAACCCTAACACTAACACTAACCCTAAACCTAAACCTCACCCTCACCCTAAACCAAACCCTAACCCTAAACCTAAGCCTAGCCCTAACCCTAACCCTCACACTCACTCTAAACCTATCCCTAATCCTAAACCTAACCCTATCCCTAACCCTAACCCTCACACTAACTCTCAACCTAAATCTAATTGTAACCCTAAACCTCACCCTCAACCTCACCCTAAACGTAAACCTAAACCTAACAATAACAATAACCCTACCACTAACCCTAACCCTCACCCGAACACTTAACCTCCCCCTAACCCTAACCCTAACCCTCACTCTCACCCTAGCCCTCACACTAAACCTAATTCTAACCCTTTCCCTCACCCTAACCCTAACCCTCATCCTCAATCTAACCCTCACCCTCACCCTAACACCTAACCCTCACCCTCACGGTAAACTTAAACCTAACCATAACACTAACAATAACACTAACCCTAACCCTAATCTAACCCTCACCATCACCCTCACCCTAACCCTAACCCTCACCCTAACCCTAACCCTCACCCTCACCGTAATCCTCACCCTAAAACTCACCCTAACCCTAAACCTAACCCTAACCCTAAACCTCACCCTAACTCTAACCCTAACCCTCACCCTCACCCTAGCACTCACCCTAGCCCTAATCTTAAACCTAAACCTCACCCTAAAACCCTAACAATCACCCTAACCCTTACCCTCACCTTCACCCTCAAGCTCGGCCTAAGCATAAGCCTAAGCCTAAGGCTAAGCCTAACCATCACAGTCACCCTCACCGTAACCGTAACACTAACCCTAACCCTAACCCTCACACTAACCCGCACCCTAACGCTAACACTAACCCTAAACATCACCCTCACCCTAAACCTAACCCTCATCCTCACCCTCAGCCTAACCCTAAGCCTAAGCGTAACCCTAACCCTCACCCCCACCCTCAGCTTAACACTAAGCCTAAGCCTAAGCCTAACCCTAACCCTCACCCTCACACTAGCCCTCACCATAACCCAAACCATAACATTACACCTAACCCTAACACTCACACTAACCCTAACCCTAACCCTAACAATAACCCTAAACCTCACCCTCACCCTAACACTAACCCTAACTCTAAACCTCATCCTAAACCTAACCCTAACCCTCAACATCACCCTCACCCTCACCCTTACCTTAACCTTAACCTTAACCCTAACCCTAAGAATAACAATAATCCTAAACCTAAACTTAAAACTCACCCTCACCGTAACTCTAACCCTAACCCAAACCCTCACCCTAACCCTAACCCTCACCCTAACCCTAGTGCTACACCTTACCCTAAACGTATCCCTAACTCTAATCCTCACCCTAGGACATACCCTAACCCTAATCATAACCCTAACCCTCACCCTAACCCTCACTCTAACCCTAAACAAAATCCTCACCCTAAATCTAACCCTCACCCTCACCCTCAGCCTCAGCCTAACCCTAAGTCTAACACTAACCCTAACCCTAACTGTCACACTCACAGTCATCGTTACGCTAATCCTAACCCTAACACCAACCCTAAACCTAACACTAACCCTAAACCTAACCCTCACCCTAACTCTCACTCTAACCCTAACCCTAACACTGTCGCTCATCCTAGCACATACCATAACGCTAATCCTATCCCTAAACCTCACCATAACCCTCACTCTAACTCTCACTCTAAACCTAACCCTAAAGCTAACCTCACCATCACCCTATACCTAATCCTAACCCTAACACTAACCCTCACATGCACCCTCACCTTAACCCTAATCCTAATCCTAACCCTTAACCTAACCCTCACCCTCACCCTAACCCTCATACTAACCCTGCCCCTAACACTAACACTAACCCTAACCCTCACCCTAACCCTCACCCTAACCCTAAATCTAACCCTAACCCTCACACTCGCCTTAACCCTAACCCTAACCATAACCCTAAAACTAACCCTAACCCTAACCCTAAACCTCATCCTCACCCTAAAACTCCTCCTAACCCTAACCCTAAACCTCACTCTCACCCTAGCCCTCACCCTAAGCCTAACCCTCACCCTAACCCTCACCCTAACCATAACAGTCACCATAACCCTAACTTTCACACTAACCCTAACCCTAACCCTCACCCTCACCCTGACCCTAACCCTAACAATAACCCTCACCTTCACCCTAAACCAAACCCTAACCCTAATACTCACTCTAACCCTAAGCCTAAGCCTAACCCTAACCCTAACCCTCACACTTACCCTCAAACTAAACCTAATCCTAAACCTAACCCTATCCCTAAACCTAACCCTCATATTAACCACCACCCTAGCAATCACCCTCAGCATAACCCTCACCCTAACGCTCACTCTAAACCTAACCCTAAAGTTAACCCTCACCCTCATCCTACCCCTAATACAAACCCTAACACTAACCCTCACACTCACCCTCACCTTAACCCTAATCCTAATCCTAATCCTTAGCTTAACCCTCACCCTCACCCTAACCCTCATCCTAACCTGCCCCTAACACTAACACTAACCCAAACCCTCACCCTAACCCTCACTCTAACCCTAAATCTAACCCTAAACCTAACACTCGCCTTAACTCTAACCCTATCCATAACCCTAAAACTCACCCTAACCCTAACCTTAAGCCTCACCCTCACCCTAAAACTCACCCTAACCCTAAACCTAAACCTCCCTCTCACGCTAGCCCTCACGTAAGCCTAACCCTAACCCTAACCGTCACCCTAACCATAACCTTCACCATAACCCTAACTTTCACACTAACCCTAACCCTCACCTTCACCCTCACCCTCACCCTAACCCTAACCCTAACCTTCACCCTAAACCAAACCCTAACCCTAACACTCACTCTAACCCTAAGCCTAACCCTAACCTTAACCCTAGCCCTCACACTTACCCTCAATCTAAACCTAATCCTAAACCTAAACCTATCCCTAACACTAACCCTCATATTAACCACGGCCCTAGCAATCACCCTCAGCCTAACCCTCACATTAACCCTCACTCTAAACATAACCCTAAAGTTAACCCTGACCCTCACCCTAACCCTAATACTAACCCTAACAATAACCCTCACACTCACCCTCACCTTAACCCTAATCCTAATCCTAAACTTTACCCTAACCCTCACCCTCACACTAACCCTCATCCTAACCCTCCCCTTAACACTAACACTAACCCTAACCCTCACCCTAACCCTCACCCTAACAATCACCCTAACCCTAAATCTAACCATAACCCTCACAGTCACCCTAACACTCACCCTAACCAACACCCTAACTCTAACACTCACCCTCCCCCTAACCCTAAACCTAAACCTAACCCTAACCCTAACCCTCATCCCCACACTCAGGCTATCCCTAACGCTAGCAATTAATCCTAACCCTAACCCTAACCATCACCCTCACCCTCACCCTTACCCTAAACTTAACCCTAACCTTTACCTTAAACCTAACCCTAACCCTAATCCTAAACCTAAACCTCAACCTCAACCTAACCTTCACCCTAACACTTACCCTCACCCTCAACCTCACCTTAACCTTAACACTAACCCTCACCCTCACCCTAACCCTACCCTTCACAGTAAGCCTCACCCTAAGCCTAACCCTAACCCTACCCCTCAGCCTAACCCTCAACCTAACCCTAACTCTAACCATAACCCTCACGCTAAACCTCTCGCTCACCATAACCCTAATGCTAACATTAACCCTCAACTTCACCCTAAACCTCGCCCTAACCCTTACCCTCACCATAACCCTATCTTTCATCCCCACACTAAACCTCACCCTAAAACTTTCCCTCACCCAACCCTATGCCTAACCCTAACACTAACCCTCACCCTAACCCTCACCCTAAAACTCACCCTAACCCTCACCCTAACCCTAAGCTAACACTATCCCTCACCCTCACCATAACCCTCACCCTAACCCTTATCCTTACCCTAACACTAATCCTAACCCTCAGCCTAATCCTGATCCAAACCCTAACCCTAACCCTATCCCTCACCCTAACATTAACCCTAACCCTAACCCTAACTCTCAACGTAACCCTCAAACTCACCCTCACCCTTAACCTCACCCTCAGAGTAAACCTAAACCTAACCCTAATCCAAAACCTAATCCTCACCCTCACTCTCATCTTAACTCTAAACCTAACCCTAACTTCACCCTCACACTAACCCTCACCCTCATCCTCACACTCACCTTTACCTTCTCCCTAACCCTTACCCTCCCACTAACCCTAAACCTAAACCTACCCCTCACCCTTACCCCCACCCTAACCCTAATCATCACCCTAACACTAACCCTAACCCTACCCCTCACCTTAACCTTCACCCTAAGCCTAACCCTAACCCTAACCATTACCCTAACCCTAACCTGAATCCTAAACCTATCCCTCACCATCACCCTAACCCTTACCCTCACCCTAAGCCTAAACCTAACACTCAGCCTACCCCTCATCCTAACCCTAACCCTAAACCTAACCCTCACTTTCACTTTAACCCTAACCATAACCCTAACCCTCGCCCAAACCCTAAAACTCACCCTCACCTTCAACCTCACCCTCAGCATAACCCTAAACCTAACCCTAATTCAAACGCTAACCCTCAACCTCACCCTCATTCGAACTCTAACCCTAACCCTAACCCTCACCCAAACCCTAAACCTAACACTAACTCTCACCCTAACTATCACCCTAATACTAAACCTAACCCAAACCCTCAACCTATCGCTCACCTCACCCTAAACCTAACCTTAACCCTCACTCTCACCGTAAACAAAACCCTAACCCTAAACATCACACTAACACTAACCCTCACCCTAACCCTAAACCTAACCCTCAGCCAAACCCTCATCCTAAACCTAACCCTAACCCTCAACCTAACCCTAACCCTCACGCTAAACCTAAGCCTCACCCTCAGCCTAACCATATACCTAATCCTAACCCTAATTCTAACCCTCACCCTCTCCCTAACTCTAACCCTACCGCTAACTCTGACCCTCACCCAAACCCTAACCATATCCCTAGCCCTCACCCTAACCTTAAACCTCACCCTAACCTTAACCCTAACAGGCACCCTCACCCTAACCCTAACCCCCACCCTAAACCTCACCCTAACCCTAACGCTAACCCTAACCCTCACCCTCACCACAAACCTCACCCTAACCCGTACCCTCACCATAACCCTAACTCTAACCCTAATCCTCACATTTCGCCTAACCCTAACCCTAACGCTCACCGTAACCCTAACACTCACTCTCACCCTAACACTCAACATCACCTTAACAATCACCCTAACCCTAAACTTCACCCACACTGTGACACACACCCTCACCCGAACCCTCACCCGAACCCTAACACTAACCCTGACCCTAACCCTCACCCTAAATCTCACCTTAACCATAACGCTAACCATCACCTTCAGTCTCACCCTAACCCTTATCCTCACACTAACCCTAACCCTAACCCTAAAACTCACCCTAACCCTAATCCTAAACCTAACCCTCACAATCACCCTCACCTTAACCATCACCCTCACGCTCACCCTCACATCACATTAACCCTAACACTAAATCTAACCCGCACCCTAACACTCACCGTCACCCTACCTCACTCTAACCCTAACTCTCAACCACAGGTTAACCCTCACGATCAACCAAACCCTCACCCTGACCCTGAAACTCACCCTTACCCTAACAGTCACCCTCACAATAAATATCACCCTAACGCTAAACTTCACCCTAACCCTAACCCTCAACCTAACCCTAACCCTCACCCTAACCATAACCCTCACCCTAACCCTCACCCTAACCAAAACTCTCAACCTCACTCTAACCATAACCCTAACACTAATCCTAACACTAAATCTCACCCTCACCTTCAAACTCACCCTAACCCTAACCCTAAACCTCACCCTCACCCTAACCATCATCCTAATTCTAATGCTAACCCTAACCATCACCTTCACCATAAACCTCACCCTAAATCTTAACCTCACCATAATCCTAACCCTAACCCTAATCCTCAGCCTAACCCTAACCCTCGCACACACCCTAACCCTCACCATCACCTGAACCCACATCCTCACACTAACATTAACACTAAGCAAAACCCTAACCCTAATCCTAAACCTAACCCTCATCCTCACACTCACCCTCACCCTAACCCTAACCCTTAACCTAACCTTCACCCCCACCCTCACCCTAACACTCACCTTCACCATAAATATCAACCCAACCCTAACCCTCAGCCTTAACCTAACCCTACCCTCACCCTAAACCTAACCCTCACCCTAACGCTCACCCTATCCCTAATGCTAACCCAACACCTCACCCTCACCCTAACCCTCACCCTAACACTTCTCCTCACAATGAACCTAATCCTAAACCTCACCCTAACCCTCACACTAACCCTAATCCTCACCATATCACTAACCCTAACCCTAACCCTCACCCTAATCCTTAACCTCATTCCAAACTTAACTCTTACCCTCACGCTAAACCTCACCCTAAACCTTACCCTCACCCTAACCTGCCAACTAATCCTAACCCTAAACCTACGGCGCACTGTAAACCTCACCCTAACCATAACCCTAACCCATAACCTCAACCTAAACCTAACCCTCACTCTCACCCTAACCCTCAACCTAACCTTTATCCTCACACTAACCCTAATCCTCAACCTTACCCTAACCATCACAATAACCCTTATCATCACCCTATCCCTAACCCTAACCCTAACCCTCACCCTAACCTCACCCTAACCCTAAACCTCACCCTCACCCTAAACCTCACCCTAACCCTTACCCTCACCCTAACCTGCAAACTAAACCTAACCCTAAACCTACGGCTCACCCTAGCCCTCCCCCAAACCAAAACCCTAACCTTAACCCTCACCCTAACCCTAACCTTCACCCTCACCATAACCCTGCCCCTAACACTTACGCTCACACTAACCCTATCCCTAACCCTCACCCTAACTCTAATTCTCAACAGAACCCTCAACCTCACCCTAACCCTCACCTCACACTAGCCCTCAACCTAACCAAAACCCTCATGCTCACCATAACTCTAATGCTAACATTAACCCTCAACCTCACCCGAAAACTTGCCCTAAACCTTACCCTCACCATAACCCTATCCGCACCCTTACCCTAACTCTCACCCTAACCCTTTCCCTCACCCTAACCCTCACTCAGCCCAAAACCTTTCCCAAACCTTAACCCTCACCCTAAACCTAAGACTAATCCAAACCCTCAACCTCACCATAAACCTCACCCTAAACCGTACCCTCACCCTAAACCTAAACCTAACCCTCAGCTTAACCCTCATCCTAATCATAACCCTAACCCTAACCCTCACCCTAACCTTAACCTAACCCTAACCCTAACACTCACCCTAGCCTTAACCCTCACCCTGACCCTCAGCCTCACCCTCAGCCTAAGCCTAACCCTAATCCAAAACATAACCCTTAACCTCACTCTCACCCTAAATCTAAACCTAACTGTAACCATCACCCTCACCCTAACCCTCACCATCATCCTCCCCCTCACCCTTACCCTCTGCCTAAACCTTATCCTCACACTAACCCTAACTCTAAACCTAACCCTCACCCTAACCCTCACCCCAACACTAACCCTAATCCTCACCATAACCCTCACCCTAACCCTAACCCTAACGATCACACTAACCCTAACCCTAATCCTAAAGCTAACCCTCACCGTCACCCTAAACCTTACCCTAACCCTAAGCCTAAACCTAACCGTCAGCCTATCCCTCATCCTAAACCTAACCCTAACCCTCACCCTCAGCCTCAACCTAACCCTCACACTCACTCTAAAACTACCCTAAATCTAACCCTACCCTCTCCCTACCCCTCATCCTAACCCTAACGCTAACCCTAACCCTCAACCTAACCCTAAACCTACCCCTAATGCTAAACCTCACCCTAACCCTAATCCTCACCCACACCCTAACCCTCACCCTCAAAGGAACTCTCACCCTCAACTGAACCGTCATCCTCACCCTAATCCTCACCCTCACTCTAAACATCACCCAAACCCTAACCCTCACCCTAACCCTAACACAAACCCTATCCATACACTCACACTCACCCTAACCCACACCCAAACCCTTATTCTCACCCTAACACTAACCCTCAACCTAACCCTAACCAAATCCCTCACACTAACCATAACCCTCACTCTAGTCCTAACCCTAACTCTGACCCTAACCTTCACCCTCAACCTGACCCTCACCCTCAGCTTAACCCTAATCCTAATCCTATTCCTAATCCTAAACTTCACACTCACCCTAAACCTAAATCTAACCCTAACCCTCCCCCTCACCCTCACCCTAACCGTCACCCTCACCCTCACCCTAAACATCACCCTAACCCTAAGCCTCACTCTAACCCTAACCCTGACCCTGAACCTAAACTCAGTTTAATCCTCATCCTCACCCTAATCCTCACCCTAACCCTAACCTTTACTTAACCGAAACCGTCACCCTCACCCTCAGCCTAACCCTCACCCTCACACAAGCCCTCAACCTAATCCTAACTTTAACTCTAAACTTCACCCTCAACCTCCCCTTCCTCAGCCTTAACCTAACCATAACCCTAATCCTAACCCTAACCTTCAACCCCACCCTCACCCTAACACTAACCCTAACTCTAACAATAACCCTCACCCTCATCCTAACCCTAATCCTAACCCTAACAATAACTCTAACCCTAACCCTAAAACTCACCCTAACCCTAATCCTAACACTTACCCTCAACCATACCCTCACCCTCATTCTAACCCTCACCCTCACGCTGACCCTCACCATCACACTAACCCTCACAAAAACCCTAACCCTCACCCTAGCCCTAACCCTAACCCTCACCCTCACTTTCCCCCTCACCCTCAGCCTAATCCTAACTCTAACCTTAATCCTAAACTAACCTCACCCTCACCCTCATCCTACCCCTCACCCTCAACCTCACCCTCACCCTCACAGTAACCCTCAACCTCACCCTAAACAGCACCTTAACCCTAACACTTCCACTGAACCTAAGCCTAATGCTCACCCTAACCCTCACCCTCAAACTAACCCTAACCCTAAACTTCACACTAACCCTAAACCTCACTCTAACCGTATCACGACACCTGACCCTAACTCTCACCCTAAACCTAACCCTAACCCTAACACTCACCCTAACCCTAAATCTAAACCTAACCCTCACCCTCACCCTGATCCTCACCATCACCCTAACGCTCACCCTAAACCTAACCCTCACCCTAAACCTAAACCTCAACCTAAACCTAATCCTCACCCTGACCCTCACCCTAACCCTAACACTAGCCCTCACCCTAACCCTTACTTTAACACTAACCTGTAACCTAAACCTAACCCTCATCCTAACACTAACCCTCACACTAACCCTAACCCTAGCCCTCCCCCTCCCCCTCACCATCAACCTAACCCTAACACTCATCCTAACCCTAACCCTAACCCTAAACCTCACACTAAACCTATACCTCACCCTAACCCTAATCCTCACAGTAAACATAACAGTCACTCTATCCCTAACCCTATCCCTCAGCCTAACCCTCACCCTAAACCTAACCCTAACCCTAATCCTCATCCTATCCCTAACCTTAACCCTAAACCTCACCCTAACCCTAAGGCTAACCGTAACCCTCACCCTCACACTAATCCTCAACCTAACCCATACTCTCACCCTAATCCTGACCCTTACCCTCACCCTAACCCTAACCCTCACACTTACAGTCACCCTGACCCTCAGCCAAACCATATCCCTAACCTTAACCCTAACACTAAAACTCATCCTATACCTCACACTCAAACTAACCCTAAACCAAACCCTAACCCTCACCCTAAACCTCACCGTAACCCTAACACTAACCCTAACATTCATCCTCACAATAACCCTCACACTAACCCTCACCCTCACCCTAGCCCTCACCCTAACCCTAAGCCGAACCCTAACCCTCAACTTCACCCTAACCCTCAACATAACCCTTACCCTCACCCTAACCCTGACCCTAATCATAAACTTCACACTATCCCTTACCCTCACCCTAACCCTAACCCTATTCCTAATCCTAACCCTCACAATCACCCTCAACCTAAACCTAACCCTAACCTGAACCTTCACCCTCACCCTCACCCTCACCGAACGGTCACCCTCACCCTAAACATCACCATAACCCTTACCCACACCCTCACCCTAACCCTCACCCTCACCCTAGCCCACAACCTAACCCAAACCCTAAACCCAACCTTCACACTAACCTAACCATAACCCTCAGGATAAAACTTATCCTAACCCTAAACCTAAAACAAAACTTCACCCTAACCAAACCCTAACCCTAACCCTAACCCTCATCCTCACCCTCACTCTAACCCTAATCCTAACCATAATGCTCACCCTACACCTCTCCCTAACACTAAATGTAACCCTAACCCTCATCCTCATCCTAACCCTCAAGCTCACCTGAACACTCACCCTCACCCTAAACCATACTTTCACAACAGTCATCACCCTAACCCTAACCCTCACCCTAACCCTAACCTCAGCTTAAACCTCACCCTCAACCTAATCCTCACCCTAACCCTAACCATAAGGTAAACGAAACCCTCACCCTCACACTAACCCTCACCTTCATCCTAGCCCTAACCCTAACCCTAACCATAACACTTACCCACAACCTAACTCTCACCCTCATCCTCACTCTAACCCTAATCCTAACCCTAATGCTCACTCTACCCCTCTCCCTAACCCTAAATGTAACCCTAACCCTCACCCTCATCCTAACCCTCAAGCTCACCTGAACACTCACCCTCACCCTAAACCACTCTCACAACAATCATCATCCTAACCCTAACCCTCAACCTAACCCTAACCCTAACCCCCACCCTAACCCTAAACTTTACCCTAACCCTCACCCTAACCCTTACCCACAACATAATCCTATCACACACCGTCAACCATACCATCACCCTAACCGTTACCCTCACCCTAACTCTCACCCTAATCCTCACCCAACCCTCACACTAACCCTAAACCTCACCCTCGCCCTAAAGCTCACCCTAAACTTTACCCTCACCCTCACCCTAACCCTCACCCTAACCTTTACCCTGACCCTAACCCTAACACTAACTCTAAACCTAACCCTCAACCTAACTCTTATCCTAAACCTAAACCTAACCCTAACCCTCACCCTAACCCTAACCCTAACCCTCACACTAACCCTAACCTTAACCCTCAGCCTAACGCTCATCCCAACCCTAACACTAACCCTAACCCTCACCCTAACCGTAACCCTACCCATAAAACTCGCGCTAACCCTAACCTTCACCTTCACCCTCAGGCTAACTCTAATACTAAACCTAACCCTCACCCTCACCCTAACTCTAAGCCTAAACCTAACCCTAACCCTCACTTTAAACCTCAACCTCACCCTAACCCTCACTTTAAACCTCAACCTCACCCTAATCCTCAACCTAACCTTACCTTAACCCTTACCTAAACTAAACCCTTACCCTCACTCTCAATCTAACACTCACCCTCACACTAGCCCACACCCTAACCCTAACCCTAAACCTAATCTTCACACTAACCCTAACCATAACCCTCAGGAAAAACCTTATCCTAACCCTAAACCTAAAACAAAACTTCACCCTAACCAAACCCTAAACCTAACTCTAACCCTAAACCTAACCGCAAACTAAACGTAACACTAACCCTAACACTAACCCTCAGCCTAACCCTAACCCTAACCCTCACCCTAAACCTAATCCTAACCCAAACCCTCAACCTAACTGTAAACCTCATCTTCATCCTCACCCTCACTCACAGCCTAAACCTAGTGCTAAACCTAATCCTAACCCTCACCCTAACTCTAACCCTAAACCAAACCCTCACACTCACCCTCACCCTCACCCTAACAATAACCCTCACCCTAACCTTTACCCTCACCCTCACCCTAACTTTCACCCTAACCTTTACCCTGACTCTAACCCTAACCCTAAACCTAAACCTAACCCTCGCACTAACCCTGAACCTAACCCTCAACATAACCGTTGTCCTAAACCTAAAATTAACCCTAACCCTCACACTAACACTAACCCTAACCCTAAACTTCACACTAACCCAAACCCTAACCCTAAGCCTAACGCTCATCCTAAACCTAACCCTAACTCTAACACTCACCCTAACCGAACCCCTAACTCTAACACTCACCCTAAACCTAGCCCTCACGTCACCATCAGGCTAACTTTAATACTAACCCTAATACTAACCCTCACCCTAACCCTAACTCTAACCCTAAACCAAACCTAAATCTCACACTTACCCTCAACCTAACCCTAAACCTATCTCTAACCCTCACCCTAAACCTAACCCTAAGCCTATCCCTCACACTAAACCTCACCCTAACCCTTACCCTCACCATAAACCTAAATCTAACCCTAATACTCACCCTAAACATAATCCTCAACTACACTCTAACCCTGAACCTGACCCGAACCCTCACCGACAACCTAACACTCTTCCTAACCCTAACCCTAATCCTAAACCTAAGCCTAACCCTCAAAGTCACCCTAACCCTGCACTTAACCCTAACCCTCACCTACAACCTCACCCTAATCTTCACCCTAACCCTAACCCTAACCCTACCCTTCACCATAACACTCATACTAACCCTAACCCTAATACTAACCTTCAACCTAACCCTAAACCTAGCCCTAACCCTCACCCTCACACTAAACCTAAACCTAAGGCTAACACTCAACCTAACACTAATCTTCACCCACACCCTAAATCTCACCCACACTTGAACTCTGAACCTCTCGCTCACACTAAACATCACCCAAACCCTAACCCGCAAATTAACCTTTGCCCTAACACTAAACCTAACCCTAACCCTAACCCTAACCCTAACCTCAGCGTAACCCTAACCCTGACGTAAAGGAAACCCTCACCCTCACCCTCACTCTAACCCTCACCCTCACCCTAACCCTCACCATCCCCCTAACCATAACCCTAACCATCAATGTCACCCTCACCCTCACCCTCAGCCTAAACCTAAATCTAACCCTAATGCTCACCCTCACCCTAACCCAAACCCTAACCCTAACCCTCACCCCAACCCCAACCCTAACCCTCACCCTAACACTAACTCTCATCCTCACCCTCACCTTAATCCTAACCCTAACGCTAATTCTAACCCTCACCCTCACCCTAACATTCACCTTAACCCTTACCCTGACTCTCACCCTAACCCTAACCCTAACCCTCACAGTAACCCTAACCCTCATCCTAACCCTCACCTTAACCCTCAACCTCATCCTAATCCTCACCCTACCCTAGCCTTAACCCTTACCTAAGCTAAACCCTCACCCTCACCCTAACCCTCACCCTCACCCTAGCCCACACCCTAACCCTAACCCTAAACCTAACACTCACAGTAACCCTAAACCTAACACACAGACTAAACCTTATCCTAACCGTAAACCTAAAACTAACCTTCACCCTAACTAAACCCTAAGCCTAACCCTAACCCTAACCCTCACATTAACCTTAAACTTAACCCTGAGCCTAATGCTCATCCTAACCCTAACCCTCACCCTAACCCTCAACCTAAACCTAAACCTAACCCTAACCCTCACCTTAACCCTAAACTCACCCTCACCCTCAGCCTAAACCTAGTGCTAACCCTAACCCTAACCCTCACCCTCAACCTAACTCTAACCCCAAACCAAGCTCTCCCCCTCCCCCTCACACTCACTCTAACCTTCACTCTAAACCTAACCCTCACCCTCAACATCACCCTCACCCTCAGCCCAACCCAAGTCCTTACTCTAATACTAACCCTCAACCTATACCTGACCCTAACCCTAACCGTAATCCTAACCATCACCCTAACCCTCACCCTCACCACAGTCCACAACCTAACCCTAACCCTAAACCTAACCCTCACACTAACCCTAACCCTAACCCTGAGCCTAACCCTAACCCTCAGCCTAATGCTCATCCTAAACCTAACCCAAACCCTACCCATAAACCTCAACCTAACGCTCATTCTAACCCTAACCTTAACGCTAACCCTAAACCTGACCCTCAATTTAACCCTCTCCTATCCCTAATTCTAACCCTAAACCTCACCCTCACCCTAACCCTAATCCTAACACTAACCCTAAACCTCAGCCTAGCTATCACCCTAACCCTCAGCCTCAGCCTAAACATCACCCTAATCTTAACCCACACCCTAACCCTAGCCCTAACCCTCACCATAAACCTCACGCTAACCCTAACCCTCACCCTAACCCTAAAACTACACCTCACCCTACCCCTCACCCTAACCCTTACCCTCACCCTAACCCAAACCCTACCCTCACCCTCACACTAGCCCTCACCCTTACACTAATCCTTACCATAACCCTAAACCTAAACCTAAACCTCACGCTCACCCTAAACCTCACCCTCACCCTAACCCTAACCCTAAACCTCACACTCACTCTAACCCTAACCCTAACACTAATGCTAACCCTAAGCCTCACCCACACCCTAACCCTCACCCTAACCCTTACCCTCACCCTCTCCCTCACCCTTACCCTAAACCTACCCTTTCAGCCTAACCTTACCTTAACCCTTACCTTCACTATAAACCTAACACTAACCCTAATCCTCATACTAACCCTAAACCTAACCCGAACCCTAGCCCTCACTTTAACCCTCACCCTAATACTAACCCTGACCCTAACCCTCACCCTAATGCTAACACTAAACCTAAACCTCACCCTCACCCTAACCCTCACTGTCACCTTAACACTCAACATCACCATAATCCTCACCCTAACCCTAACCCTCAAACTAAACCTCACCCTAACCCTTACCCTCACCATAATCTTAACCCTAACCCACACCCTAACCCTCACCTTCACCATCACCCTCACCCTCACCCTAACCGTAATCCTAACATTCACCCCAACCCTAACTCTCACCCTAACCCTCGCCCTCACCCTAGCCCTCACCGTAGCCCTCACCCTAAGCCTAACCCTAACACTCAGCCTCACCCTAAACCTCAGCCTCACCCTAAACCTAAACCTAATCCTTACCCTATACCTCACACTCACCTCACTCTAAACCTAACCGTAAACCTACTGCTAACCCTAAACCTCTCCCTCACTTTTACCTTAATCCTAAACCTCACCCTAACCCTAATGCTATACCTAACCCTAACCCTCACCCTAACACTAATGCTAACCCTAATACTCAACCTCACACTAAACCTCACCCTAAACCTTACCCTCACGCTAACCCTCACGTAACACTAAAACTAAACCTAACCCTCACACAAACACTCACCCTAAACCTTACACTAACCCTATCCCTCACCCTAACCCTCAACATTCCCTTATCCTCACACTAACCCTAACCCTAACCCTACACCTCACCCTAACGCTAACACTGAACTGAACCCTAACACTAACCCACACCTTTACCCTACACCTAACCCTCATCCAAACGCTCACCCTAACCCTAACACTAACCCTATCCCGCACCCTCATCCCAACACTCACCCTAACAATTACCCTCACCCTAACCCTAACGGTCACACTAAACATAACCCACACACTAACCCTAGCCATAATCCTCACCCTAACCCTCATCCTAACCCTAAACCTAACCCCCAACCTAACCCTAACCCTAAACATTACCCTAACCACAACCCTCACCCTCACAACCCTCACCCTCACCCTCACCCTAAACATCACCCTAACCCTAACCCTAACCCTAACCCTCACCTTAACCCTAACCCTCACCTTCAACCTCACCCTCAGCCTAATCCTCACCCTAAACCTAACCCTAACCCTTTCCTAACCAAAAGCTGCAACCTCACACTAACCCTCAACCTAACCCTCGCCATCAACCCAGCCCTCACCCTAAGCCTAAAGCTAACCCTCACTCTCACCCTCAAACATATCCTCAACCTCAGCCTCACCCTAACCCTAAACCTAATCCTAATCCTAATCCTCAACCTCACCCTCACTCTAACCCTAATGGTAAACCTAATGCTAACCCTAACCATAAACCTAACCCTAACCCACACCTTAACCCTAACCATAATCCTCACCCTAATCCTAATCCTAACCCTAACCCTAGCCCTCAACCTAAACCTAATCCTAAACATTACCCTAACCCTAACCCTAACCCTCACCCTCACCCTCACCCTCAGCCTAACACTAACCCTAACCCTAATCCTAACCCTAACACTCACCCTCACACTCACCCTAACTGGAACCCTAACCATAAACCTAACCCCCCCCAACCATAAACCTATCCCTAACCCACACTCTAACCATAAACATCACCCTAACACTAACACTAACCCTCACCCTCACCCTAACCCTAACCCTCACCCTAACTCTCAACTTAACCCTAACGCTAACCCTAACCCTCACCCTCAACCTAAACCTCACCCTAACCCATACCCTCACCATAACCCTAAGGGTAACCCTAACCCTAATCCTCACACTCACCCTAACCCTAACCCTCACCCTATCACTCACCCTAACCCTAACCCTCACCCTAACCTTAACCCTCACCGTCACCTTATCCCTCAACCTAACCCTAACCGTCACCCACACCCTAAAACTCATACTCACCCAAACCCTCACCCTAACCCTAATCCTAACCCTCACCCCAACCCTAACCCTCACCCTAACCCTAACTTTAACCCTCACACTCACCCTAACCCTAAACCTAACCCTTAGCCTAACCCTCACCCTAACCCTTAATCTAACCCTACCCCTCACTCTCACCCTAATCCTCAACCTAACCCTTATCCTTACACCAACCCTAACCCTAACCCTCACACTAACCCTAATCCTCACCCTATCCCTAACCATAACCCTCACCCTAACCCTCACCCTAACCCTAACCCTAACCCTCATCCTAATCCTAAACTGAACCCTAACACTCACCCTCACTCTAACCCTCACCAACACACTAACTCTCACCCTCACCCGAACCCTCACTCTAACCATAACCCTCACCAACACCCTAAGCTACACCCTCAACCGAATCCTCACTCTTACCCTCACCCTCACCATAAACATCACCCTAACCCAAACCTAACCCTACCCCTCACCCTCACCCTGTCATCCTAACCCTTATCCTCACCCTAACCCTAACCCTAACGCTCACCCTCACCCTAACCCTAACCCTCACCTGAACCCTCATTCTCACCTTCACCCTCACCCTAAACATCACCCTAACCCTAAACCTCACGCTAACCCTAACCCTAACCCTCACCCTAACCCTAACCCTCACCTTAAACCTCACCCTCACCAAAATCCTCACCCTAAACCTAACAATAAACCTTTCCTAACCAAAAATATCACCCTCACCCTAGCCCTCACCCTAAACCTAACCCTAAACTTAACCCTCACCCTCACTCTCACCCTCACCCTCAGCCAAACCTAACCCTACCCTAACCCTAACCCTCACCCTCACCCTCACCATCACCCGCAACCTAACCCAACAATAACCCTAACCCTCACCCTAACACTGAACCTCAACCTCACCTTCACCCTAACCCTAATCCTAACCCTAACTCTAATCCTAACTCTCACCCTCACCCTAACCCTCACCCTAACCCTTACCCTCAACTTCTCCTAAACCTAATCCTAACCCTCACACTAACCCGAACCCTCACCCTAACCATACCACTAACCCTAACCCTTACCCTCACCCTAAACATAACCCTAACAGTAACCCTAAAACTAAACTTAGTCCTCACACTATCCCTAACCCTCACCCACACATTAACCCGAATGCTCACCCGCACCCTCACCCTAACCCTAACCCTAAACCTAACCCTAACACTCCCACTAAACCTAACCCTCACCCTAACTGTAACCCTACACATCAGCCTAAACCTCAACCTAACACTAACCCTAACGCTAATCCTTACCCTGTCCTTAAATAAAACCCTAACCCTCACACTCATCCTAGCCCTCACCCTAACCCTACCCCAAACCCTAACCCTCACACTAAACCGAACCCTCACCCTATCCCTAAACCTTCCCCTCAGCCTAAGACTCACCCTAACCCTAACCCTAAATCTAAACCTAATCCTCACCCTATCCCTAACCCAAACCCTAACCCTAACCCACACACTCACCCTAGCCCTCACCCTAACCACATCCTAACCCTATCCCTAAACTTAAACCTCACCCTCATCCTAACCCTCACCCTAACCCTTACCCCTAACCTAATCCTATCACTGACCCTAACCTTAACCCTAAAACTCACACTAACCCTAACCCTCACCCTAATCCTAACCCTACCCCACAGCTTATCCCTCATCCTAACCCTAACCCTAATCCTATCCCTCAACCTAACCCTAACCCTAACATTAACCTGAACCCTCACCCAAAACCTAACCCTCACCCTCACACTCACACTCACCCTCAGCCTAATCCTAACACTAACCCTAATCCTAAACCTAACCCTCATCCACAGCCTCACCCTAACTCTAACCCGAACCCTAACCATAAACCTCCCACTTCACCCAAACCCTCACCCGAACCCTCACTCTCACCCTACGGCTCACCCTCACCTTAACCCTAACCCTAACCCTAAACCTAACCCTAAACCTCACCCTCACCCTCAAACTCACCCTAACCCTAAGCCTCACTGTTACCCTAAACTTCACCCTAACCCTTAGCCTTACACTAACCCTAACCCTCACACTAAACCAAAGCCTCACCCTCACCCTTACCCTAACCCTACCCTCACCCTAACCCTCAACCTAAACGTAACGCTCACCCTCACCCTATCCCTAATCCTAACCCTAACCCTCACCCTAACCCTAACCCTCAAACTCACACTAACCCTAACCCTCACACTAAACCTAACCCTTACCCTCACCCTAACCTTAACCATACCCCGCACCCTACCCCTCACCCTCAACCTAGCCCTCACCCCTAACCTAATCCTAACCCTGACCCTAAACTTAACCCTAAAATTCACACTAACCCTAACCCTCACCCTAACCCTAACCCTACCCCACAGCCTAACCCTCATCGTAACCCTAACCCTAACCCTATCCCTCACCCTAATCCTAACCTAACATTAACACTAACCCTCACCCAAAACCTAACCCTCACCCTCACCCTCACCATCACCCTAACTCTAAACCTAACCTTACCCCTCACCCTCAACCTCACCCTAACCCTAACCCTAACCCTCACCTTAACCCTCACCCTAATCCTAACCCTGATCCTAACCCTCACCCTAAACCTCACCCTCACCCTAACCCTCACCATCAACCTAACCCTAACCCAAACACGAACCCTTACCTCAACCTAACCCTCACCCTTACCCTAACCTTAAACCTAACCCTAATCCTCTCCCTAACACTCAACCTCACCCTCACCTTAAGCCTAACCCTAACCCTAATCCTAAACCTAACCCTCACCCTCACCCTAGCCCTAACCCTAACCCTAATCCTAAACCGCACCCTCAACTTCACGCTAAATCTACCTCTAAACATCACGGTCTCACTCACCCTTACCCTATCCCCAACCCTAAACCTTACCCTAAACCTAACCCTCACCCTAACCCTAACCATAACCCTCACCCTAACCCTAACAATAACCCTATCCCTCACACTAACCCTTATCCTCACACTTACCCTAAACCTATCCCTAAACCTCACACTAACCCTAAACCTCACCCCAACCCTGACCCTACCCCTCACCCTAAACCTCACCTTAATGCAAACCCTAACCCTAACCAACACCCTAAACCTAACTGTAACCTTCACCCTCATGCTAACCCTCATCCACACCCTAATCCTCACCCTCACCCTCACCCTAACCCTCACCCTCACCCTAAACATCATCCTAAAACTAACCCTCACCCTAACCCTAATCATAAACCTCAACCTCACCCTCACCCTCAGCCTAACCCTAGTCCTTAACCTAATCATAATACTCACCCTCACCCTAACCCTCACACTAACCTTTACCCGATCCTTCACCTAACCCTAACCCTAAACCGCACACTAACCCGAACCCTCACCCTAACCATAAAACTAACCCGAACCCTTACCCGAACCCTAATCCTAACCCTAACAGTAACCCTAACCCTAAAGCTAGTCCTCACACTAACCCTAACCCTCACCCACAACTTAACCCGAACCCTCACCCGAACCCGAACCCTAACCCTAACCATAAACCTAACCCTAACACTCCCACTAAACCTAACCCTCACCCTAACTGTAACCCTACCCATAAGCCTAAACCTCAGCCTAACCCTAACCCTAACCCTAACCCTAATCCTAAACCTAATCTTCACACTCACACTCACCCTATCCCTAACCCTAACATTCACCCTCACAATAAGGCTAACCCTAACCCTCACCCTCACCCTCAGCCAAACCCTTAACCTCACCTTAAGGCTAACCAAAACCCTCACCTTAACCCTAAAACTACCCCTCAAACTAACCCTAACCCTAACCCTCAACCCAACCATGATGCTAACACAAATGCTCACTCTCAAACTAAACCTTAGATTAAACTTTACCCTCAACATAACCCTATCCCTCACTCTCTCCTTAACCCTCACCCTACCCCTTCACCTCCCCCTAAACCTCATCCTACCCCAAACCCTAACCCTAACCCTAAACTTCACCCTAACCCTCACCCTAACCCTAACCCTAACCCTCATCCTAACCCTCACCCTCACCCTCAACCTAACCCTAAACCTAAACCTCACCCTAGCTGTCATCCTCTTACCCTTACCCTAACCCTAACCCTAACACTCACCATAACCCTAAAACTACCGCTCAGCCTAACCCTAACCCTAACCCTCAACCCAACCCTGATGCTAACACAAATGCTCACTCTCAACCTAACTTTAGATTAACCCTTTCCCTCACCATAACCCTATCCCTCACCCTAACCCTCACCCTAACCCTAACCCTAACCCTCACCCCAACCCTCACCCTAACCCTGATCCTAACCCTAATCCTCACCCTCACTCTAACTGTCATCATAAGCCTTACCCTCACCCTAAACCTAAACCTAATCCTAAACCTAACCCTCACCCTAACCCTAACCCTCACCCGAACCCTCAGTCTCACGTTCACCGTCACCCTAAACATCAACCTAACCCTCACCTTCACCCTAACCCGAACCCTAGCACTGACCCTAACCCTAACCCTCACCTTAAACCTCACCCTCACCCTAATCCTCACCCTAAATTTAACCCTAAACTTTTCCTAAACAAAAACATCACCCTCACATTAGTCCTCACCCTAAACCTAACCCTAACCTTAATCCTCACCCTCATCCTCACCTTCACACTCAGCCTCAGCCTCAGCCTCACCCTAACCCTAAACCTAATCCTAACCCTAACCCTGATCCTCACCCTCACTCTAACCATAACCCTAACCTACACCCTAGCCCTAACCCTAACCCTAACCCTAACCTTAACACTCAACCTAATCCTAAACCTAACCCTAATGCTAACCCTAACCCTCACCCTCACCCTAACCCTCACCCTAACCCTCAACCTCAGCCTAAACATCTCCCTAACTCCAACCCTCACCCTAACCCTAAGACTAACCCTCACCCTGAACCTAAACTCACCTTAATCCTCATCCTCACCCAAATCCTCACCCTAACCCTAACCTTTACCTAACCAAAACCCTCACCCTCACCCAAGCCCTCACCTTAACCCTAAACTTAACCCTAATACGCACCCTCAACCTCCCCTTCCCCATCAGCCTTACCATAACAATAACCCTAAGCCTAACCCTAACCCTCAACCCCACCCTCACCCTCACCCTAACCCTAACCCTAACAATAACCCTCACCCTCATCCTAACCTTAACCCTAACAATAACTCTAACCCTAGCCCTAACCCTAAAACTCACCCTAACCCTAATCCTAACCCTAACCCTCAACCTCACCCTCACCATCATTCTAACCCTCACCTTCACGCTGACCCTCACCATCACACTAACCCACACACAAACCCTAACCCTAACCCTAACCCTCACTTTCCCCCTTACCCTCAGCCTAACCCTAACTCTAACCCTAATCCTAAACAAACTTCACCCTCACCCTAACCCTCCCCCTCAGCCTCACCCTCACCCTCACCCTCACACTAACACTCAACATCACCCTAAACATCACCTTAACCCTAAACCTCAAACTGAACCTAACCGTAATGCTCACTCTAACCCTCACCCTTAAACTAACCCTCACCCTAAACATTATCCTAACACTAACCCTAACCCTACCCCTAACCTTCACACTAACTCTAACCGTCAGTCTAACCGTATCCCGACACCTCACCCTAACTCTCACCTTAACCCTAACACTAACCCTAACACTCAGCCTAACCGTAACTCTAAACCTAACCCTGACCCTCACCCTAACACTCACCATCACCCTAACGTTCACCCTAACCCTAACCCTAATCCTCACCCTAACCCTTACTTTAACCCTAACCCTCACCCTAAACCTAACACTCACCCTAACAATAACACTCACACTAACCCTAAACCTAGCCCTAACCCTCACCCTCACCCTCAACATAACCCTAACACTCATCTTAACCCTAACCCTAAACCTAAACCTCACAGTAAAACTAAACCTCACCCTAACCCTAATCCTCAAACTAAACCTAACAATCACTCTATCCCTAACCCTACCCCTCATCCTAAACCTCACCCTAAACCTAACCCTAACCCTAATCCTCACCCTATCCCTAACCTTAACCCTAACCCTCACCCTAAACCTCACCCTCACCCTAACCCTAATGCTAACCCTAAGCCTCACCCTCACCCTAACCCTCAACCTAACCCTTACCCTCACCCTAACCCTCACCCTGACCCTAACCCTAACCCTCACTCTCGCCCTAACCCTCACCCTAACATTTACCCATACCTTCACCCTAACCCTAACCCTCACCCTTACCCTAACCCTAACCCTAGCCCTAACCCTCACCCTAAACCTAACCCTCACTCTTACAGTTACCCTCAAACTCAGCCAAAACCTAATCCTTACCCTAATCCTAACCCTAACCTTCACCCTAAATCTAACCCTAACCCTTAACCTCACCCTAACAATATACCTATCCTTCACCCTAACACTAACACTCACCCTATACCACACCCTCACCCTAACCCTAAACCAAAACCTAACGCTCACCCTAAACCTCACTCTAACCCTAACACTAAACCTAACCGTCATCCTCACAATAAACCTCACCCTATACCTTACCCTCACCATTACCCTAACCCAAACCCTAAACCTAATCCTCAACCACACCCTAACCTTCACCCTCACCTTAACCCTCACCCTCACCCTAAACATCACCCAAACCCTCACCCTCATGGTAACCCTAACCTTAACCCTCACCCTAAACCTAACCCTCACTCTCACACTAATCCTCACCATAAACCTAACCCTGACCTAAAAGGAACCCTCACCTAACCCTCACACTAACCCTCACCCTCACCCTAGCCCTCACCCTAAACCTAACCCGAACCCTAACCCTAACCCTAACCCTAACCCTAACCCTATTCCTATTCCTAACCCTCAACCTAAACCTAACTCTAACATTAACCCTCACCCTCACCCTCACCCTCACTGAACACTCACCCTCACCATAAACATCACCCTAACCATAACCCACACCCTAACCTAACCTCAGATTAACCCTCACCCTTAACCTAATGCTCACCCTAACCCTAAGACTAACGTGAACGAATCCCTCACCCTCACACTAACCCTCACCCTAGCCCTAAACCTAACCCTAACCATAACACATACCCACACCCTAACCCTCACACTCATCCTCACTCTAATCCTAATCCTAACCCTAATCCTAACCCTCATGCTCACCCTACCCCTCTCCCTAACCTTAACTGTATCCCTAACCCTCACCCTCATCCTAACCATCACGCTCACCCGAACACTCACCCTCAACCTAAACGATACTCTCACAATAAATATCAGGTTAACCCTAACCCTCATCCTAACCCTAACCCTAACCCTATCCTTCACCCTAACCCAAACCCTACCCATAAAACTCACACTAAACCTAACCCTCACCCTCACCCTCAGTCTAACTCTAATACTAACCCTAACCCTCACCCTCAACCTAACTCTAAACCTAAACCTAACCCTAACCCTCACCCTCACCATATCCCTAAACCTATCCCTAACCCTCACCCTAACCCTAACCCAAAAACTATACCTCACCCTCACCCTAACCCTCACCCTAACCCTCACACTAAACCTCACCCTAACACTTACCCTCACCAAAAACCTCACTATAACCCTAATCCTCACCCTAAACCTAACCCTCATCAACAACCTAACCCTCACCCCCAGCGGAACCCTAACCCACACCCTAACACTCACCCTAACCCTAACCCTAACACTATTCCTCAACCTAAACCTAACCCTTAAACTCACCCTAACCCTACACCTACGCCTAACCCTCACCCACACCCTCACCCTAACCCTCACCCTCACCCTAACCCTCACCCTAACCATAACCCTACCCTTCACCCTAAACCTCACACTAACCCTAACCCTAATCCAAACCCTCAACCTAACCCTAAAGCTACCCCTAACCCTCAACCTCACACTAAAACTAAACCTAACACTAACACTCAATCTAACCCTAATTCTCACCCACACGCTAACCCTCACCCTCACCTTAACCCTCACCCTAACTCTAAACATCACCCAAACCCTAACACTCACCCTAACCCTAGCCCTAACCTTCACCTAACCCTAATCCAAAGCCTAATCATAAACCTCACCCTATTCCTCAACATAACCCTAATGCTTGGCTAAAAGAAACTCTCAATCTGAAACTCACACTAACCCTCACCCTCACCCTAACCATCACCCTTATCCTAACCCTAACCCTAACCCTCACCCTCACCCTAAACCTCACTCTAACCCTTACCCTCACCCTAACCCTAAGCCTAACACTAACCCTAAACCTAAACCTCAGCCTCAGCCTCACCATCACCCTCACCTTTAGCCTAACCCTAACCCTAACCCTATTCCCAATCCTAACACTCTCCCTCAAACTTACCCTAACCCTCAACCTCACCCTAACTTTCACCCTCACAGTAAACATCACCCTAATAATAAACCTCACCCTAACCCTAACGCTAAATCTTACCCTAACCCTAACCTCATCTTAACCCTAACCCTGATGTAAACGAAACGCTCACCCTCAACCTCACACTAACCCTCACCTTCACCCTAGCCCTCACCCTCACCCTAACCCTAACTATAACCCTCAACCTCACCCTCACCCTCACCCCAACGCTAACCCTAACCCTAACCCTCACCCCAAACCTAACCCTCACCCTAACACTAACCCTCACTCTCACCCTCACCCTAATCCTAACCATAACTCTAATCCTAACCCTCACCCTCACCATAACCCTAATCCTAAACCATACCCTTACCCTCACCCTAAGTGTAACCCTAAACCTCACAGTAACCCTAACACTCAACCTAATCCTAACCCTAACCTTAACCCTCAACCTCACCCTAATCCTCAACCTAACCTTTCCTTAACCCTTACCTAAACTAAACCTTCACTCTCACCCTCACCCTAACCCTCATCCTAACCCTAACCCTACCCTTCATCCTAACCCTCATACTAACCCTAACCCTAATCTTAACCGTCAACCTAATCCGAACCCTAGACCTTACCCTCACCCTCACACTAAACCTAAACCTAATGCTAACACTCAACCTAACACTAATGCTCACCCACACCCTAACTCTCACCCTCACTCGAACCCTTACCCTCACCCGAACCCTCATCCTCGCTCTAATCCTCACCGTCATGCTAAACATCACCCAAACCCTAACCCTCACCCTAACCCTTGCTCTAACCCTCACCTTAACCCTAAACCTCAACCTAACACTGACCCTCACGTTAATCCTCAACATAACACTAATCCTTGGCTAAAAGAAACCCTCAACCTAACCCTCATACTAACCCTCACCCTCACCCTAGCCCTCACCCTAATCTTAACCCTAACCCTAAACCTCACACTCACACTAAACCTCACTCTAACCCTTCCCCTCACCCTAACCCTAATCCTAACAATTAGCCTCACAGTACCCGTAACTCTCACCTTAACCCTAACCCTAACCCTAACCCAAACTCTCACCCTCACCCTCACCCTCACCCTCACCTTCAGCCTAACCCTAACCGTAACCCTGTTCCCAAACCTAAACCTCACCCTCATCCTTAACCTAACCCTCACCCTCACCCTAACCCTCACCCTCACCCTAAACATCACCCTAATCCTAAACTTCACCCTAACCCTAACCCTAAACCTAACCTCAGGTTAAACCTAACCCTGAGGTAAATGAAACCCTCACCGTAAACCTCATACTAACCCTACCCTCACCCTAACCATCACCTTCACCCTAACCTTAATCCTAAACATCAACCTCACCCTCACACTCACCCTCAGCCTAAACCTAACCCTAAACCTAACCCTAACCCTCACCCTCACCCTCAACCCAACCCTAATCCTCACCCTAACACTAACCATTCATCCTTACCATCACCCTAATACTAACCATAACTCTAATCCTAACCCTCACCCTCAACCTAAACCTCACCCTAACACTTACCCTCACCCTCACCCTAACCCTAACCCTAACCCTCACAGTAATCCTAACCCTCACCCTAACCCTAAGCCTCACCTTAACCCTCAACCTCACCCTAACCTAACCTTAACCCTTACCTAAACTAAACCCTCACCCTAAACCTCACCCTCACCCTAGCCCACCCCCTAACCCTAACCCTAAACCTAACCCTCACAGAAACCCTAACCCTAACCCTCTGTCTGAACTTTATCCTAACCCTAAAGCTAAAACTAACCTTCAACCTAATCAAACCCTAACCCAAACCCTCACACTAACCCTAACTCTAACCCTCAGCCTAATGCTCATCCTAACCCTAACCATAACCCTAACCTTCACCCTAAACCTAACCCTAACCCTCAACCTAACCCTAAACCTCACCCTCAACCTCACACTCACACTAAGCACAAACCTAGTGCTAACCCTAATCCTAACCCTCACCCTCAACCTAAATCTAACCCTAAACCAAACTCTCCCCCTTCCCCTAACCCTCACTCTAAACCTCATTCTAACCCTACCCCTAAACCTCAACCTAACTTGCATCCTAACCCTAACCCTAGCTCTAACCCTAACCCTGACCCTCAATTTAACCCTCCCCATAACCCTAAGTCTAACCCTAAACCTCACCCTCACCCTAACCCTAATCCTAACACTAAACCTAAACCTCACCCTAACTCTCACAATAACCCTCAGCCTCACCCTAAACATCACCTTAAGCTTAACCCACACCCTAACTCTAACCCTAACCCTCACCCTCACCCTAACCACAGTTTAACGCTAACCCAGATGTAAACGAAATCCTCACCCTCACTCTCACCCTAATCCTCACCCTAACCCTAACCCTGATGTAAAAGAAACCCTCACCCTAACCCTCACACTAACCCGCACCCTCACCCTAGCCCTCACCCTCACCCTCACCCTAACACTAACCATCAACCTCACCCTGACTCTCACCCTCAGCCTAAACCTAACCCTAACCTAACCCTAACCCTCAACCTTACCCGCACCCTAACCCTAACAATAACCCTAACCCTCACCCTAATACTAAACCTCAACCTCACCCTAACCCTAATCCTAACCCTAACTCTAATCCTAACCCTCATCCTCACCCTAACCCTCACCCTAACCCTTACCCTCACCTTCACCTAAACCTAACCCTAACCCTCACCCTAACCCGAACCCTCTCCCTAACCGTAACACTAACCCTACCCCTCAGCCTAAGACTCACCCTAACCCTAAACCTAAACCTAAACATAACCCTCACCCTATCCCTAACCCTAATCCTAACCCTCACACTAACCCTACCCCTCACCCTAACCTCAGCCTAACCCTATCCCTAACCCTAAAACTCACCCTCATCCTAACCCTCACACTAACCCTTACCCTCACCCTAATACTAACCCTGACCCTAATCTTAACCCTAAATCTCGCACTAACCCTAACCCTCACCCTAACACTAACCCTACCCCACAGCCTAACCCTCATCCAAAAACTAATCCTAACCCTATTCCTCACCCTAACCCTTACCCTAATATTAAGCCTAACCCTCACCCTAACCCTAATCCAAAACCTAACCATCACCCACACACTCACCCTAACTCTGTCCCGAACACTAACCATAACCCTCCCCCTCCCCTTCCCCCTCACCCGATCTCTCACTCTCACCCTAATACTCACCCGCACCCTAACCCTAACCCTATCCCTAACCCTCACCCTAACCTTAAACCTCACACATACCATCAACCTCACACTCACCCTAACCCTCACCATCACCCTAAAGCTAACCCTAACCATAAACCTCACGCTAACCCTAAACCTAACCCCTCTCCTCACCTGAAACTTCACCCTCACCCTCACCCTAACAATAACCCTCACCTTAATCCTAACCCTAACACTCACCCTAACCCTAACCCTCAACTCAGCCCTCAACCTCATCCTAATCCTCACCGTAAACTTACCCTAACCCTTACCTAAAGTAAACCCTCACCCACACCCTAACCCAACGCTAAAACTAACCTCATACTAACGCTAACCCTAATCCTCAGCCTAACGTTCATCCTAAACCTAACCCTAACCCTAACCCTAACCCTCACCCTAACCCTAACCATAACCCTAACCCTCACCCTATCCCTAACCCTCACCCTCACCCTCACCCTAAGCCTAATCCTAAACCTAACCCTCACCCTCACCCTAAAATTAATCCTAACCCTAACCCTCACCCTCACCCTGATCCTAACCCTCATCCTAAACCTAAGCCTCACCCTAACCCTAAACGTAGCCCTAACCATCACCTTCATCCTCATACTCACCCTTAACCTAACCCTAACCCTCAACCTAACCCTCACCCTCACCCTAACCCTAACCATAACCCGCACACTAAACCTAACCATCACCCTCACCGTTACCCTAACCCTACCCCTCACCCTAACCCTCACGTTCACCCTAACTCTAACCCTAAACCTAACCCTAACCCTCACACTAACCCTAATCCTAACCCTCATCCTCACCTGAACCTTCACCCTCACCCTCACCCTAAACATCACCCTAACATTAACCCTCACCCTAATCGTAACCCTAAGGCTCAACCTAACCCTCAACTTAACCACCAATCTCACCCTAATCCTCACCCTAACCTAACCTTAACCCTTACCTAAACTAAACCCTCAACCTAACCCTCACCCTCACCCTAGCCCACACCCTAACCTAACGCTAAACATAACCCCCACACTAACCCTAAACCTAACCATCAGCCTAAACCTTATCCTAAACCTAAAACTAACCTTCACCCTAACCAAATCCTAACCCTAATATTAACCTTAACCCTAACCCTCACACTAACCCTAAACCGAACCCTCAGCCTAACACTCATCCTAACCCTACCACTAACCCTAACCCTAACCCTAAACCTAACCCTAACCCTCACCCTAAACCTCACCCTAACCCTTACTCTCACCATAACCTTAACCCTAACCCACACCCTAACCCTCACCTGAACCCTCACCCTCACCCTCACCCTAACCATAACCCTAACCCTCACCCCAACTCTAACCCTAACCCTAACTCTAACCCTCACCCTCAACTGAACCCTAACCTGAACTCTAACCCTATACCTCACCCTAACCCTAACTCTAACCCTAATCCTAACACTTACTCTCATCCTAATCCTCACCCTAAGCCTTTTCCTCACAGTAACCCTAAATCTAACCCTCACCATCACTCTAACCCTCACGCTCACCCTAACCCTCACCTACACCCTAACCCTCACCTTCACCCTCACCCTCACCCTAAACATCACCCTAAACATCACCCAAACCCTAACGCTCAGCCTAACGCTAACCCTAACCCTCACCTTAACCCTAAACCTCACCTTCAACCTCACCCTTAGCCTAATCCTCACCCTAAACCTAACCCTAACCCTTTCCTAACAGAAAACCGCACCGTCTCCCTAACCCTCACCCGAACCCTCGCCCTCACCCTAGCCCTCACTCTAACCCTAAGCCTAAGCCAAACCCTAACCCTCACCTTCAAACTCATCCTCAACCGCAGCCTCACCCTAACCCTACACCTAATCCTAACCCTAACCCTCACCCTCACCCTCACACTAATCCTAACCCTAAACCTAATGCTAACCCTAAAACTCACCCTCACCTTAACACTAATCCTAACCCACACCCTAACCCTAACCCTAACCCTAATGCTATACCTAAACCTAATCCTCACCCTAAGACTAATGCTGACCTTAATACTCAACCACAACCTAAAACTCACCCTAACACTTAGCCTCATCCTAACTCTAACCCTAACCCTAAACCTCAACCTAACACTCACCCAAACATTCACCCTTACCTTTACACTAACCCTATTCCTCACCCTCACCCTAACCCTCACCATATCCCTTTTCCTCACACTAACCTTAACCCTTAACCTACACCTCATCCTAATTCTAACCCTAAACTCAACCCTAACCCTAACCCTCACCCTAACCCTAAACCAAATCCTCATCCAAACGCTCACCTTAACCCCAACACTAACCGTATCCCTCACCCTCACCCTAACCCTAACCCTTTACCCTCACCCTAAGCCTAACACTACCCCTGAAACTAATCCTAACCCTAACACTCACCCTCACACTCACCTTAACTCGAACCCTAAACGTAAACCTAACCCTCAACCTAACCATAAACCTATCCCTAACCCACACCCTAACCCTAAATATCACGATAAACCTAACCCTAACCCTCACCCTCACCCTAACCATGACACTCACCCTCACCCTTACCCTCACCGTCAACTTATCCCTCACCCTAAACCTAACCGTGACCCACACCCTAACACTCACACTCACCCGAACCCTCACCCTCAGCCTCAACGTAACCCTAACCCTAACCCTCACACCGACACTAACCCTCACCCTAACCCTAACTTTAAACCTCACACTCACCCTAACCCTAACCCTAACCCTTACCCTATCCCTCACCCTAACCCTTAATCTAACCTTAACCCTGAATCTCACCCTAATCCTCAAACTAACCCTTAATCCTTACACTAACCCTAACCCTAACCCTCACACTAAACCAAATCCTCACCCTAACCCTAACCATAACCCTCACCCTCACCCTAACCCTAACCCTCACCCTAATCCTAACCCTAAACCTAACCCTCACCCTCACCCTAACCCTCACCTTCAACCTAACTCTCACCCTAACCCTAACCCTCACCAACACCCTAACTCTAACCCTCAACCTAACCTTCACTCTCACCCTAACCCTCACCAACAACCTAAGCCACACCCTCAACCGAATCCTCACTCTCACCCTCACCCTCACCCTAAACATCACCCTAACCCAAACCCTCAACTTAACCCTAACCCTAACCCGCACCCTAAACCTAACCCTCAACTTAAACCTCACCCTCACCCTAAACCTAATCCTAAACCATTCCTAACCGAAAACCTCACCTTCACCCTAACCCTTACCCTATCCCTCACCCTCACCCTAGCCCTCACCCTAAACCTAACGCTAAACTTAACCCTCACCCTCATGCTCACCCTCACCCTCACCCTCACTATCAGTCTCACCCTAACCCTAAACCTAATCCTATCCCTAAACCTGACCCTCACGCTCACTCTAAACCTAACCCTAACCTGCACCCTAAGCCTAACCCTAACCCTAATGCTAACCCTAACCCTCACCCTCACCATAACCCTGACCATAACCCTTACCCTAACCCTCACCCTCACTCTATCCCTAACCCTAACACTCACACTAACCCTAAATCTAACCCTAACCCTAACCCTATCCCTCAGCCTAACCCTCACCCTCACCCTAATCCTCACCCTCTCACTAACATTAATGCTAATCCTAACCATCAACTCACCCCAACCGTCGCTCTAACCCTTACCTTCACCATAACCCTATCCCTCAACCTCAACCTAACCCTCACCGTAAACCTTACACTCACCCTAACCCTCATCCAACCCTAACCCTAACCCTAACCTTCACCCTAAACCCCACCCTAACCTTCACCATAACCCTAAGGCTAACCCTAACCCTCAGTCTCACCCTAACCATCACCCTAACCCTTATCCTCACACTAACCCTAACCGTAACCATAACCTTCACAATAGGCCTAACCCTCATCCTAACCCTAAGCTTACCACTCACCCTAACACTCACCCTAACCCTAACTTTTACCCTAGCCCGAACCCTAAACCTAACCCTAAACCTCACCCTAACACTCACCCTGACCCTAAACTTAACCCTCACCTTAACCCTCATCCTCAGCCTAAACCTAACCCTAACCTTCACCCTCACCCCAACTGTCATCCTAACCCTTACTCTCACCCTAACCCTAACCCAAACCCTAACCCTCACCCTAACCCTATCCCTCACCCGAACCCTCACTCTCACCTGCACCCTCACCCTAAACATCACCGTAACCCTAACCCTCACCCTAAACCTAACCCTAACCCTCACCCTAAAACTTTCCCTCACCTTAAACCTCACGCTCACCCTAATCCTCACCCTAAACCTAACCCTAACCAAAAATATCACCCTCAACCTAGCCCTCACCCTAAACCTAACCCTAACCTTAACCCTCACACTCACCCTCACCCTCAGCCTCACCCTCAGCCTCACAAAAACACTAAACCTAATCCTAACCCTAACCCTGACCCTCACCCTCACTGTAACCCTAACCCTAAACTGCACCCTAACCCTAAACCTAACCCTAACACTCAACCTTACCCAAACCCTAAACCTAATCCTAACCCTAACCCTCACCCTCACCCTAACCCTGACACTGACCCTAACACTTACCCTTACCCTCACCCTCGCGCTCACCATAACCCTCACCCAACCCTAACCGGAACCCTAAACCTCACCCTAACCCCTAGCCTAACCTTCACCCTAACCCCAACGTTAACCCTAACCCTCAGTCTCAACCTAACCCTCACCCTAACCCTTATCCTCACACTAACCCTAACCCTAACCATAAACCTCACAAAAAGCATAACCCTCATCCTAACCCTAACCCTACCTCTCACCCTAACCCTAACCCTAACGCCCCACCTAACCCTAACCTTCACCCTCACCCTAATCCTCACCCTAAACCTAACCCTAACCCTTACCTAACCGAAACCCTCACAATTAACCCCACCCTCTCCCTCACCCTCAGCCTAACCCTGACCCTAACACTAATCCTAACCCTAACTCTTACCCTCAACCTAAACCTAACCCTAACCCTAACCTTCACCGTCACCCTCCCACTCAACCTCACCCTCACCCTAACCTTCACCCTAACGCTTACTCTCACACTAAAACTAACGGTTACACTAAACCTAACCCTCACCCTAAACCTAACCATAATCCTCACCTTAACTCTCCTCCTAACCCTAACCCTAACCCTCAACCAAACCCTAACCCTAAACATTACATTAACACTAACCCTCACCCTCACCCTCAGCCTAACAACAACCCTAACCCTAATCCTAACCCTAACACTCACCCTCACACTCGCCTTAACTCGAACCCTAATCGTAAACCTAACCCACACCCTAATCCTAAACATCACCCTAACCCTAACCCTAACCCTCAACCTCACCCTAACCCTAACCCTCACCCTAACTCTTACCTTAACCCTAACGCTAACCCTAACCCTCACCCTCACGCTAAACCTCACTCTAAACCATACCCTCACCATAACCCTAAGGGTAACCCTAAACCTAATCCTCACACTCACCCTAACCCTAACCATCACCCTACCGCTCACCTTAAACCTAACCCTCACCCTCACCCTAACCCTCACCGTCACCTTAACCCTCAACCTAAACCTAACCGTCACCCACACCCTAACACACACTCACTCGAAACCTCACCCTCACCCTCACCCTAACCCTAAACCTATCCCTCACCCCAACCCTAACCCTCACCCTAACCCTACCTTTAAGCCTCACAATCACCCCAAACCTAACCCTATTCCTAACCCTTACCCTAACCCTAACCCTTAATCTAACCCTAACCCTCACTCTCACCCTAATCCTCAACCTAACCCTTATCCTTACACTAAGTATAACTGTAACCCTCACACTAAACCTATCCCTCACCCTAACCCTAACCATAACACTCTCCCTAAACCTCACACTAACCTGAAACCTCAACAAAATCCTAACCCTCACTCTCACCCTCACCCTCACCCTAACCCTCACCAATACCCTAACCCACACCCTCAGCCGAACCCCCACTCTCAACCTCACCCTCACCCTAAACATCACCCTCACCCTAAACCTAACCCTCACCCTAACCCTAACTCTCACCTTAAACCTCACCCTCACCCTATTCCTCACCCTAAAACTAACCCTAACCCTTTCCTAACCGAAAACCTCACCTTCACCCTAACTTTCACCCTAGCCCTCCCCCTAACCCTAGACCTCACCCTAAACCTAATGCTAAACTTAACCCTCACCTTCACGCTCACCCTCACCCTCAGCCGCACCGTAAACCTAATCCTAAACCTAACCCTAACCCGGACCCTCACCCTCACTCTAACCCTAACCCTAACCCTAATGCTAAACCTTACCCTCAACCTTACCCTAACCCTAACCCTAACACTCACCCTAAACCTAACCCTAACCCTAATGCTAACCCTAACCCTCACCCTCACCCTAACCCTGACCCTAATTCTAACCCTACCCCTCAGCCTACCCCTCACCCTCACCCTAACCCTCACCCTCACCCTAACACTAATGCTAACCCTAATCCTCAACCTCACCCTAACCGTTTCCCTAACCCTTACCCTCACCATAACCCTATCCCTCAACCTCAAACTAACCCTCACCCTAACCCTTTCGCTCACCCTAACCCTCACCCAACACTAACCCTAACCCTAACCCTCACGCTAACCCCCACCCTAAACTTCACCCTAACCCTAAGGGTAACCCTAAACCTCAGTCTCACCCTAACCCTCACCCTAAGCCTTATTCTCACACTAACCCTAACCCTAACCCGAAACCCTCACACTAAGCCTAACCCTCATACTAACCCTAACCCTACCTCTCACCCTAACACTCACCCTAACCCTAACCCTAACCCCAACCCAAACACTAACCCTAACCCTAATCCTCACCTGAACCCTAACACTCATGGTCACCCTAAGCCTCACCCTTACCCTAACCCTCACCTACACCCTAACAATTCCTCTACCCTGAACCCTAACTCTCACCCTAAACCTGACCCTCACCCTAAAAATCACCCTAACCCTTATGCTCACCCTAACCGTCACCCTCACCCACACCCTAACCCTCACTGTCACCCGAAACCTCTCACTCTCCCTAAATTTCACCTTCACCTTAAACATCACCCTAACCCACACTCTCACCCTAACCCTCACTCTAACACTTAACATCATCCTAACCCTAACCGTAACCCTAACTCTCACACTAAACCTAACCCTCACCCTAAATCTAACACTAAATCTACCCGTCCCCCTAACCCTCACCCTAACAATAGCCATGAAAGCTAGGGTGAGTCTTAATCATATTCGCAACCTCAGCCTCACCTTAACTCTAACCCTCATCCTAGCGTTCAACCTAACCATAACTCTAAACCTAACCCTAACTCTAAATCCTCACCTTCACCCCCAGCCTCACCCTCACCCTAATCCTAACCCTAACCCTAATACTAACCCTAAACCTAACACTACACCTACATCTACCCCTACCCCTAACCCTAACCCTCACACTCACCCTCACCCTTACCCTCACCCTCACCATAAACCTCACATTAACTCCAACCCTCACCCTCACCCTCACCCTCACCCTACACCTAAACCTAACCCACAACCTCACGCTCACCCTCAAACTCACCCTAACCCTAACCCTCACCCTCACCCTAACCCTAACCCTAATCTTCACCCTCACCCTTACGCTAAACCTAAACCTAACCCTCTCCATAACCCTCACCCTAACCCTAATGCAAAACCAAATCCTCACCCTCACCCTAAACCTAAAGCTAACCTAACAGTCACCCTCACCCTAAAGCTCACCCTAACCCTTACCCTCACCCTAAATCTAACCCTAACCCTCACACTAACCATAACCCTCACCCTAACCCTAAACCTACCCTTCACCCTAAGGCTCACCATATCCCTAAACCTAACCCTAATACTCACCTAACCCTAAACTTCATCCTAACCCTCGTCCTCACCCTAACGCTAACCCTAATCCTTACCTAACCGAAAGCCTCATCCTCACACTCATCCTCACCCTAACACTCACCTTCACCATCGCCCTCACCATAACCCTAACCCTAACCCTCTCCCTAAACAACATTAACTTTAACCCTCAACATAACCCTCACCCTTGCCCTAACCCGAACTTTAACCCTCAGCCTAACCCTCACCAAAACCCATACACTCACCCTCACCCTCACCCTAACCCTCACACTAAACCTAAACCTCACCATAACCCTAACACTAACACTAAACAAAACCCTCATCCTATCCCTCAAACTAAGGCTAAACATTACCCTAACCCTCACCCTCACCATCACCCCAAACCTAACATTGACCCTCACCCTCACCCTAATCCTTAACCTCACCCTAACCCTAACACTTACACTTACCCGAACCCTCACCCTAATCCTAACATTCACCCTAACCCTAACCCTACCCCTTACCCTAACCCTCACCCTAACCCTAACCCTAACCCTAACCCTCACCCTAACACTAACCCTAACCCTATCCCTATCCCTCAAATACACCCTAACCCTCACCCTAACCCTAATGCAAACCCGAACCCTAAACCTTAACCTAACCCTAACCCTAAACCTAAACCTCACACTAACTGTAACCATCACCCCAACCATAAAATTCATCATATCCCTGACCCTCACCCTAACCCTAATCCTAACCCTTACCTAACTGAAACGCTCTCCCTCACCCTCTCCATCTCCCTAACCCGCAACCTCACATTAGACTTCAACATAAACCTTACACTAAACTTAAAAATAACCCTCACACTAACCCTCACCCTCACACTAAACCTAACCCTAAGCCTCAACCTCACCCTCACCATCACCCTAAACCTAACCTTCACCCTCACTCTCCCCCTAACCCTAAACCTAACCCTCACCCTAATCTTAACCCTCACCATAACCCTAACCCTAACCCTCACCCGCACCCTCAAACTATACCCAAACCTAAACCTCACCCTAACCCTCAACCTAACCCTAATGGAAACCCTAAACCTCACCCTCACCTTAATCCGAAAGCTAACCCTAAACCTCACCCTCACCATAAACCTCACACTAATCCTTACCCTCACCCTAACCCTAACCCTAACTCTAACCCTCATACTAACCCTAACCCTCATCCTAACAGTAACCCTACCCCTCAACCAAAGCCTCACCCTATAACTAACCCTAACCTAAACCCAAACCTAACTCTCATTGTCACCTTAACCCTCACCCTCAACCTAACATTAACATTACCATTAACCCTCACCTAAACCTAACCCTAATCCTAAACCTCACACTAACACTCACCCTAACCGTAACCCTAACCTTCACAGTAACACTAACCCTCACCCTAAACCTAAACCTAACACTCACCCTCACCCTCAAGCTCATCCTCAGCCAAACCCTAACCCTAACACTAATCCTAACGCTAAGCCTCATCCACACCCTTCCCCTCTCCCTAACCCTAACCGTAACCCTCAAACTCACCTTCATCCTCACCCTAACCCTCACTCTCACCCTAACCCTAACCCTAACCCTATCCCTATCGCTCATCCTAACCCTCACCCTAACCCAAATGCTAACCATAAACCTCACCCTCACAATAACCCTTACCCTTACCCTAACCCTAACCCTCACCCTCATCTAACCCTCACGCTAACACTTACCCACAACCCAACCCTCACCGTAACCCTCACCCTATCCCTAACCCTAACACTAAACTTCACCTTAAACATCACCCTCACCCTAATCCTCACCCTAAACCTAACCCTAAACCTTTCCTAACCAAAAATATCACCCTCATCCTAGCCCTCACCATAAACCTAACCCTAAACTTAATCCTCACTCTAACCCTCACCCTCAGCCTCACCCTAACCCTAAACCTAATCCTATCCCTAAATCTGAACCTCACTCTCAGTGTAACCCTAACCCTAACCTGCACCCTAACCCTAACCTTAACCCTAATCCTATCACTCAACCTTACCTTAACCCTAACTCTAATGCTAATCCTAACCCTCACCCTCACCCTAACCCTGACCCTAACCCTTACCCTCACCCTCACCCTCACTCTCACCATAACCCTAACCCTTACACTCACCAAAACCCTATTCCTCACCCTCAACATAATCCTCATCCTAACCCTAACCCTACCTCACAACCTAACCCTCACCCTAACCCTAACACTCAACCTAACCCTAACCCTCACGTCACCCTAATCCTCACCCTAAACCTAATCCTAACGCTTACCTACCCAAAACACTCACCCTCAACTGCACCCTCTCCCTCACCCTCAGCCTAACCCTTACCCTTACCCTAATCCTAACCCTAACTCTTACCCTCACTCTAAACCTAAACCTAACCCTAATCCTCACCGTCACCATCCCTCTCACCCTCAACCTCACCCTAACCCTCACTCTCAAATTCACACTCACCCTAACCCTCACCATCACCCTAAACATCACCCTAACCCTAAACCTCACACTAACCCTAAACCTTACCCTAACCCTAAACTTAACCCTAACCCTCAACCTAACTCTAACCCTAAGCCTAAACATCACCCTAACCCTAACCCTAACCCTAACCTGCCGAACCCTAATCCTTACCCTAACCCTAACCCTTACCCTAAACTTAACCCTAACCCTAACTCTCACACTAAACCTTATGCTAACCCTAACCCTCATCCTCACCCTAATCCTCACCCTAACCCTTATCCTCACACTAAACCTAACCATAACCCTCAGCATTAACTTCAACCTATTCCTAAATGTAAAACTATGGCTCACCCTAAACCTAACCCTTACCCTAACCCTAAACCTAAACCTCACACTAACCCTCACACTAACCCTCACCCTAAAATTATCCCTCATACTCACCCTAACCCTAACCCTAACCCTAACCCTTACCCTCTCTCTAACCCTGCCCCTCAAACTAACACTCATCCTCACCCTAATCCTAACATTAACCCTCACCTTAAACCTAACCCTAACCCTAACCCTAAAGCTAAACCTCACCCTAACCTTAAACCTTACCCTAAACCTAACTCTAATCCTAAACCTAATCCTAACCCTAAGCCTCACCCTCACCCTCACCCTCACCTTAACCCTAACCCTAACCCTAACCCTCACCCTAACCCTAACCCGTATGCTATCCCTAAACCTTACCGTCACCATCACCCTCACCCTAACTCTCAACCTCAAACTCACCTTCACCCTAACCCTCAAACTAACGCAAAACCTCACCCTAACACTAACCTTCTTCCTAACCCTAACTCTACCCCTCACCCTCACCCTAAACCTTACGCAGACCCTTACCCACACTCTAACCCTCACCCTATCCCTAATGCTAAATCTAACCCTAACCCATACCCTCACCTTAACCCTAACCCTAAGCCTAACCCGAATCCTCACACTAAACCTAACCCTAACACTAACGCTCAGCCTAACTCTCACCCAAATCATAACACTAATCCTCACCCTATCCCTAACCCTAACTCTAACACTCACCATCACCCTAGACCTCACCCTAATACTAACCCTAACCCTAACCATCACCCTCACACTAACACTCACACTAACCCTAACCCTAAGACTAACCAAAACTCTCACCCTAACCCTCACCCTCACCCTTACCTTAACCGTCACCCTTTCCCTCACCCAAACCCTAACCCTAACCCTCACCCTCACTCTAACCCTCACTTTAAACCTTACCCTCACCCTAACACTAACCCTAACCCTCACCATAACCCTCACCCTAAACTTAACCCTAACCCTAACCCTAATACTCCCTATAACCCTCACCTAACACTAACCCTAAACCTAAACCTCAACCTAACCCTACACCTCACCCTCACCCTAACCTTCAACTTCACCCTAACCTGCACCCTAACCCTAACCGTCACACAAACGTTAACCCTCTTGAGAAACGGAACCCTCACCCTTAGCCTCACCCTCACCCTAAACATCACACTAACCCTAACCCTCACCCTAACCCTAAACATAACACTCAACCTATTCCTAAGGTCACCCTAACCCAAAACTTCACCCTAATACTCAAACTAACCCTAACCCTCACCCTCACCATAACCCTAACCTTCACCCTCACCCTCACCCTAAACCTAACCCTGATCCTCACCCTCACCCTCACCCTCACCCTCACCCTAAACCTACCCCAACCCTAAACCTCAACCTAAACCTAACACTCACCATAACCCTAAACCTAACCCTCACCCTCACCCTCACCCTAACCCTAACTCTAAACCTCACCTTCACCCTCACCCTCACCCTCACCCTCAACCTAATCCTAACCCTAAACCTAACCCTAACCCTACCTCTTTCCCTCACCCTAACCCTAACTCTCACCCTAACCCTCAAACTAACCCTTACCCTCAAACTCACCCTAAACCTCACATTAATCCTAACACAAAAACTAACACTAACCCTAACCCTAACCCTCACCCTCACCCTCACCCTAACCTTAACCATCACCCTCACCCTCAAGATAACCCTAACCCTAAACCTTACCCTAACCGTAAACTTAACCTAAACCTAAACCTCAATCTCAACCTCACCCTAAACCTAACCCTAACCCTCACCCGCACCCTCACCCTAACCCTAACCCTCACCCTCACCCTCACCCTAATCCTAACCCTAACCCTAACCCTCACCCTAAACCTAACACTCAACATAACCCTAAACCTAACCCTCACCCTCACCCTCACCCTAACCCTAACCTTAACCCTCACCATAACCCTCACCCTAACCCTAATGCAAACCCGAAACCTCACCTCACCCTAAACCAAAAGCTAACCCTAACTGTCACCCTCACCCTAAACCTCACAGTAACCCTTACCCTCATCCTAAATCTAACCCTAACCCTCACACTAACCCTAACCCTCAACCTAAAACTAAACCTACCTGTGACCCTAACCCTCACCCTATTCCTCACCCTAACCCTCTCCCTCTCCCTAACCCTAACCCTAACCCTCACCCTAAACCTAACCCTAAACCTCACCCTAACCCTAACCCTCACACTCACCATCTGCCTACCACTAACCATAACCGTAATCCTAACCCTAAATCTCACCCTCATACTCACCCTAACTCAAACCGTAACCCTAGCCCTAACCCTCACAATAACCCTAACCCTATCCCTAACCCTCACCCTAACCGTAAACCTCATCCTAACCCTAATCCTAACCCTCATCCTAACCCTAACCCTAACCCTAATTCTAACCCTAACCCTCACCCTCACCCTCACCCTAACTCTAAATCTAAACCTAAACCTAACACTCACCCTCACCCTCACCCTAACCTAAAACTATCCCTAACCCTCACCCTAACCTTAAAACTCACCCTATACCTCACACTCACCCTAATGCTAACCCTAACTCTAACCCTCACCCTAACCCTCACTCTAACCCTAACAATAACCCTAACACTCATCCACACACTAAACCTCACCCTAACACTTACCCTCAACATAACCTTAACCCTAAGCCTAAACCTAATCCTAACCCTAAACCTAACCCTCACCCACACACTGAAGCTAACCCTAACCCTAACCCTAATCCTAATCCTAAACCTAACCCTCACCCTCAAACTCAACCCACCCCTAACTCTAACCCTAACCCTCACCCTAACCCTAACCCTCACCCTAACCCTAACCCTCAACCTAACCCTAACCCTCACACTCACCCTAAACCTCACCCGAACCCTAACATTACCCCTCTCCCTAACCCTCACCCTCACCCTCACCCTAACCCTAAACTTTACCCTAATCCTCACCGTAACCCTAAACCTAACCCTCACCCTAACAATATCCCTTACCCTAAACCTCACCTTAATCCTAAACCTAGTCCGAATCCTCACACTAAACCTAACCCTAACCCTACCACTCAGCCTAACCCTCAAATCATAACACTAATACTCACCCTATACCTAAACCTAACACTAACACTAACCCTCACCATCACCCTAGACCTCACCCTAATACTAACCCTAACCATAACCATCACCCTCACACTAACACTAACCCTAACCCTAACACTAACCAAAATTCTCACCACCAACCTAACCCTAACCCTCACCCTTTCCCTGACCCAAACCCTAACCTAACCCTCACCCTCAATCTAACCCTCATTCTAAACCTCACCCTCACCATAACCCTAACCCTAAACCTCACCGTAACCCTCACCCTAAACTTAACACTAAACCTAACCCTAACCCTAACCCTCACCCTCACCCTCACCCTCACCTAACACTAACCCTAAACCTAAAAATAACCCTAACCCTAACCCTACCCCTCACCCTCACCCTAACCTTCAACCCTACCCTAACCCTAACCCTAACCCTTACCGTCACCCAAAAGCTAACCGTCAGAGAACCCGAACTCTCACCCTCAGCCTCATCCTCAGCCTAAATATCACACTAACTCTAACCCTCACCCTAACCCTAAACCTAACACTCAGCCTATACTTAACGGCCACCCTAACCCAAAACCTCACCCTAATCCTCAAACGAACCCTAATGCTAACCATGATCCTAACCTTAACCCTCACCCTCACCCTAACCCTCACACTAACCCTTACCCAGACCCTCACCCTAAACCTTACATTAACCCTAACCCTCAAACTAACACTAACCCTAACCCTAACCCTCACCCTCACCCTAACCCTTACCTTCACCCTCACCCTCACCCTAAACCTAACCTTAACCCTCACCCTCACCCTCAACCTTACCCTCACCCTAACCCTCACCCTCACCCTCACCCTAAACCTAACCCTAACCCTAACACTCAACCTAAACCTAACACTCACCATAACCCTAAACCTAACCCTCACCCTCACCCTAACCCTAACTCTAAACCTCAACTTCCTAATGCTAAACCTAACCCTAACCCTAACTCTAGCCCTCATCCTAAACTTAACCCTCACCCTAAAAATCACACTAACCCTTACCCTCACCCTCACCCTAAACCTCACATTAACCCTAACCCTCAAACTGATACTAACCCTAACCCTAAACCTCACTCTCACCCTCACCCTAATCCTAACTCTCACCCTCACCCTCACCCTAAATCTAACCTAAACCCTAACCCTAAACCTAAACCTAAACCTCACCCTCACCCTCACCCTCACCCTAATCCTAACCCTCACCCTCACCCTCACCCTAACCCTAACCCTAACCCTCACCATAACCCTCACCCTAACCCTAATGCAAACCCGAAACCTCACCTCACCCTAAACCTAAAGCTAACCCTAACTGTCAACCTCACCCTAAACCTCACAGTAACACTTACCCTCACCCTAACACTAACCCTAACCCTCACACTAACCCTAATCCTCAACCTAACCCTAAACCTACCCTTGACCCTAACCCTCACCCTATCCCTCACCCTAACCCTATCCCTCTCCCTAACCCTAACCCTACCCCTCACCCTAACCCTAACCTTAAACTTGACCCTAACCCTAACCCTCACCCTCACCCTCACCCTCTGCCTAACACTAACCCTAACCCTAATCCTAACCATAACGCTCACCCTCATACTCACCCAACTCAAAACGTAACCCTAACCCTAACCCTCACCATAACCCTAACCCTATCCCTAACCCTTACCCTAACCCTAAACCTCATCCTAACCCTAATCCTAACCCTCAACTTCACCCTAACCCTAACCTAACGCTATCCCTCACTGTAACACTAACGCTAACCCTAACTCTCACCCTCACCCTAAACCTCACCCTGACCCTTACCCTCTCCATAACATTAACCCTAACCCTAAACCTAATACACTAATTATAAACCCTAACACTAACGATCACCCACACGCTAACCCTCACCCGAAACCCAAAACTCCCCTCACCCTCACCCTAACCGTAACCCTAACACTCACCCCAAACCTAACCCTCACCTGAACCCTAACTCTAACCCTCACCCTCAACTTAACCCTAACCCGAACCCTAACCCTAAAACTCACCCTAACCCTAAAGCTAAACCTAACCCTAAATCTTACTCTCATCCTAATCCTCACCCTAACCCTTTTCCTCACACTCATCCTAACCCTAACCCGTACACTAACTCAAACCCTCACCCTAAACCTAATCCTAACCCTCACCCTGAACCTAACCTAACCCTTTTCCACACCCTCACCCTAACCCTCACCGTCACCCTAACCCTCACCCTAAACCTAACCCTCACCTATTCCCTAACCCTCACCCTCACCCTCACACTTACCCTCACCCTAAACATCAACCTAACCCTAACCCTCACCCTAACCCTAACCCTAACCCTCACCTTAACCCTAACGCTAACCCTAAACCTCACCCTCACCCTAAACCTCACACTAACCCATACCCTCACCATAACCCTAAGGATAACACTAACCCTAACACTCACCCTCACCCTAAACCTCACCCTATCCCATACCCTCACCATAACCCTAAGGGTAACCTTAACCCTAATCCTCACACTCACCCTAACCCTTACCCTCACCCTCACCCTAACCCTCAATGTCACCTTAAACCTCACCCTAACCCTAACCGTCACCCACACCCTAACACTCACACTCATCCGAAACCTCACCCTAAGCCTCACCCTAACCCAAACCCTAACCCTCACCCCAACCCTAACCCTCACCCTAACCCTAACTTTAACCCTCATCCTCACCCTTACCCTAACCCTAATCCTTACCCTAACCCTCACCCTAAACTTTAATCTAACCCTAACCCTAACCCTAATACTCACTCTAACCCTAACCTTCATCCTAACCCTCACCCTCACCCTAATCCTCAACCTAGCCCTAAACCTCAACCTAAACATAACATTAACCCTGACCCTCACCATAAGCCTCACCCTAGCCCTAACCGGAACGTTAAAACTCACCCTAACCCTCACCCAAACCCTTACTTTCACCCTCACCCTCACCCTAACCCTCACAACTAATATTAAACCTCACCCTAACCCTAACACTAACACTAAACAAAACACTCATCCTATCCCTAACCCTAACCCTCACCCTCAACATCACCCTAAACCTAACACTAACCCTCACCCTCAACCTAATCCTTAACCTCAACCTAACCCTAACCCTTACCCTTACCCTAACCCTCTCCCTAATCCTAACATTCACCCTAACCCTAACCCTACCCCTTACCTAACCCTCATCCTAAACCTAATCCTAACCCTAACCTTCACCCTAACACTAACCCTAACCCTATCCCTAACCCTCAAAAACACCCTAAACCTCACCCTAACCCTAATGCAAACCCGAACCCTAAACCTCACTCTAACCCTAACCCTAACCCTAAACCACACACTAACCCTAACCATCAGCCTAACCCTAAAATTCATCCTATCCCTAACCCTTACCCTAATCCTCACCCTGACCAGAATCCTAACCCTTACCTAACTGACACGCTCTCCCTCACCCTCTCCCTCTCCCTAACCCGCAACCTCATATTAGACCTCACCATAAACCTTACACTAAACCTAACAAAAACCCTCACACTAACCCTCACCCTCACACTAAACCTCACCCTAATCCATACCCTCACCCTAACCCTAACCCTAACTCTAACCCTCACACTAACCTTAACCCTCTTCCTAAGCCTAAACCTACCCCTCACCCTAAGCCTCACCCTATAACTAACCCTAACTCTAAAACCTAACCCTAACTCTCACCATCACCCTAACCCTCACCCTCAACCTAACCCTAAAATTAACCCTAACCCTCACCTTAACCCTCACCTAAACCTAACCCTAACCCTAAACGTCACACTAACAAGCACCCTAACCTTAAACCTAACACTCACCCTAATCCTAACACTCACACTAACCCTAACCATCACCCTAAACCTAAACCTAACCCTATCCCTCACCCTCAAGCTCACCCACAGTTTAACCCTAACCCTAACACTAATCCTAACCCTAACCCTCACCCACACCCTCACCCTCACCCTAACCCTATCCCTAACCCTCAACCTCACCCTCAGCCTCACCATAACCCTCACCCTCACCCTAACCCTAACCCTAACCCTATCCTGATCGCTCAGCCTAACCCTAACCCTAACCCTAATGCTAAACCTATCCCTCACCCTCACTTTAACCCTCACACTAACCCTTACCCTCACCCTTACCCTAACCATCACCCTCATTCTAACCCTCACTCTAACCCTCACCCTAACCCTAACTTTCACACTAACACTAACACCAACCCTAACCCTCACCCTCACCCTCACCCTCAGCCTAACCTAACCCTAAACCTCAACCTCACCCTAATGCTGACGCTAACCCTAACCCTCACCCTCACCCTAACCCTCTCACCAACCCTAACCCTCATTCTAAACCTAACCCTCACATGAAAGGTAACCCTCACTGTAACCCAAACCCTCACACTAACCCTAAACCTAATGCTAACCCTAAACCTCACTCTCACCTTAGCCCTAATCCTAACCCTCACTCTAACCCAAACCCTAATGCTATACCTAAACCTAAACCTCACCCTAAGAATGATGCTAAGCCTAATAGGAAACCTCACCCTAAACCTCACCCTAACATTTACCGTCAGCCTAACCCTCACCCTAACCCTATCACACAGCCTAACCCTGACCCTCAGCATAAACATTATGCTAACCCTAACCCTAACCCTCAGCCTAACCCTCATCCTAACCCTCAGCCTAAACTTCATCCTAACCCTCACCCTCACCCTCACACTAACTCTAAACCTAAACCTAAACCTAACACTCACCCTCACCCTCACCCTAACCTAACACTATCCCTAACCCTCACACTAACCCTAAACCTCACCCTATACCTCACCCTCACCCTAACGCTAACCCTAACCCTAACCCTCACCCTAATCCTCACCCTAGCCCTAATAATAACCCTAACCCTCATCCACACACTAAACCTCACCCTAAACTTACGCTCACCATAACCTTAACCCTAAGCCTAAACCTAAACCTAACCCTCAACCTCAAACTCACCTTACCCCTAATTCTAACCCTAACCCTCACCCTAAACCTAACCCTCAACCTAACCCTAACCCTCACACTCATCCTAAACCTCAGCCTAACCCTAACATTACCCCTCTCCCTAACCATCACCCTAACCCTAACCCTAACACTCAACCTAACCCTACCCATAACCATCACCCTCACTGTCACACTAACCCTAAACCTAATGCTAACCCTCACCATACCCCTAATCCCACCCACACCCTAACCCGATCCCTCACCCTCACCCAAACCCTCATCCTCACCCTAACCCTCATCCTCACCCTAAACATCACCCAAACCCTAACCCTCACCCTAACCCTGACCCTCACTCTCAGCCTAACCCTAACCCTAACCCTATTGCTAATCCTAACTCTCACCCTCATACTCACCCTAAACCTAACCCTAACACTCACCCTCATCCTCACCCTAACTCTAACCCTATCCCTAACCCTCACCCTAACACTAACCCTCACCCTATACCTCACCCTCACCCTAAACCAAACCCTAACCCTAACCCTCACCCTAACACTCACCCTAACCCTCACACTAACCCTAATCCTCATCCTCAAATTAACCTCACCTTAACCCTCACCCTCACCCTAACTCTAATGCTAACCCTAACCCTCACCTTCACACTCACTCTCAACCTAACACTTACCCTTACCCTAACCCTAACCCTCTTCCTCAACCTAAACCTCACCCTAACCCTTACCCTCACCATAACCCGCAAACTAACCCTAAACCTAAACCTACCGCTCTCCCTAACCCTCACCCTAAACATATCCCTAACCCTAACTCTAACGCTCACCCTAACCCTAAACTTGACCCTCACCCTAACACTCACCCTAACCCTTACCCTCACACTAAACTTATCCCTGACCCTAACTCTAATCCTAACTCTCAGCAGAACACTCACCCTCATCCTAACCCTCAAACGGACCATAAACATCACCCTAAAGCTAACCCTCACCCAAATGCTAAACCTAACCCTCACCATCACCCTAAACCTCACCATAATCCTAACCCTCACAGTAACCCTAACCCTAACCCTCACCCTACCCCTAACCCCTACCCTCATCCTAACTAACCTTCAGCCTCACCCTCACCCTAACCCTAAACTTAACCCTAACACTCATCCTAAACCTAATGCTAAAACTAATGCTAACCCTAAACCTCACACTCACCCTAACCCTCACACTAACCCTTACCATCACCCTAACCCTAACCCTAACTCTCACACTAAACCTAAACTTCACCCTAACCCTAAACCTAATGCTAACCCTAAACCTCACCCTCACCTTAGCCCTAATACTTATCCTCACCCTAATCCTAACACTAACCCTAATGCTATACCTTAACCTAAATCTCACCCTAAGAATGATGCTAAGCCTAATACTCAACCTCAACCTAAACCTCACCCTAACACTTACCGTCAGCCTAACCCTCACCCTAACCCTATCCCTAAGCCTAACCCTAATCCTCAGCCTAAACACTTTGCTAACCCTAACCCTAACCCTAACCCTCAGCCTAACCCTCATCCTAACCCTAACCCTAACACTAATCCTAACCCTCACCCTCACCCTCACCCTCACCCTAACTCCAAACCTAAACCTAAACCTAACACTCACCCTCACCCTCACCCTAACCTAACACTATCCCTAACCCTCACCCTAACCCTAAACCTCACCCTATACCTCACCCTCACCCTAACGCTAACCCTAACCCTAACCCTCACCCTCACCCTAGCCCTAATAATAACCCTAACCCTCATCCACACACTAAACCTCACCCTAACACTTACCCTCACCATAACCTTACACCCTAAGCCTAAACCTAAACCTAACCCTCACCCTCAAATTCACCTTACCCCTAAATCTAACCCTAAGCCTCAACCTAAACCTAACCCTAAACCTAACCCTCAACCTTACCCTAACCCTCACACGCATCCTAAACCTCACCCTAACCCTAATATTACCTCTCTCCCTAACCATCACCCTAACCCTAACCCTAACACTCAATCTAACCCTACCCCTACTCCTCACCCTCACTGTCACACTAACCCTAAACCTAATGCTAACCCTCACCCTACCCCTAACCCCTACCCTCATCCTAACTCTAACCTTCACCCTCACCCTCATCCTAACCCTAAACCTAACCCTAACACTCATCCTAAACCTAACACTAAACGTAATGCTAACCCTAAACCTCACACTCACCCTAACCCTCACACTAAACCTTACCATCACCCTAACACTAACCCTAACTCTCACACTAAACCTAACCTTCACCCTAACGCTAAGCCTACCCCTCCTCCTAACCCTCACCCTAAACCTAAACCTAAAGCTAATCCTCACCCTATCTTTCACCTTATCCCAAACCCTCACCCTAACACTCATCCTCACCCTAAACTTAATGCTAACACTAATCCTAACCCTCACCCTAACCCTCACCCTTACACTAACCCACACCCTAAACTTCACCCTAATCCTAACCGTAAACCTAAGTTTCACCCTAACCCTCACCCTAACCCTAACCCTCACACTCATCCTAACCCTCACCCTAAACTTTAGACTTACCCTAACCCTACACCTAACCCTCAGACTAACCCTAACCTTAAACCTCAGCCTAACCCTTATGCTAACCCTAAATATAATCCTAAACCTCACCCTAAACATAAACCTAACCCTAACCCACACACTAAGCTTAACCCTCACCCTAACTCTAACCCTAACCCGAACCTTCACCCTCACCCTGACCCTCACCTCAGTCTGACCCTAACACTAACCCTATTCCTAATCCTAACTCTCAGCCTCACCCTCGTGCTAACCATCACCCTAACCCTAACCCTCACCCTAACCCTAACCCTAACCATCAGAGTAACCTAACCTCAGGTTAACCCTCACCCTCACCCTAATCCTCACACTAACCCTAACACTTACATAACTGAAACACTCACCCTCACCCTCACCCAAACCTCACATTCACCCTAGCCCTCACCCTAACCCTAACACTAATCCTAACCCTAACCCTCAACCGACCCTCACACTAACCCTAAACCTAACCCTAATGCTGAACCTCACCCTCACCCTCACCCTAAACCTAAACATAACCCTCACCCTAAACCTAACCCTCACCCTTACGCTCACCCTATACCTAACACTAACCCAACACCACACCCTTACTCTAACCCTCACCCTAACCCTTATCCTCACAATAAACTTAATCCTAACCCTCACACTAACCCTAATCCTCACCCTATCCCTAACCCTAACCCGAAACCTCACCCTAAACTTCACCCTAAACCTTACCCTCACCCTAACCATAACCCTCACCCTAACCCTAAAATTCACCCTAATCCTTACCCTCGCCCTAACCCGCAAAATAACCCTAACCGTAAACCTACGGCTCACCTTAACCCTCACCTTAAGCATAAACCTAACCCTAACCATCACCCTAACCTTAACCCTCACCCTCACCCTAACCCTCACCCTAACACTTATCCTCACACTAACACTAATCCTAACCCTCACCCTAACAATCACACTAACACTAATCCTTACCCTATCACTAACCCTAACCCTAACACTCACCCTAACCCTCACCCTAAACCTTACACTCACCCTAACCCTAAAACTCACCCTCACCCTTAACCTCACCCTAACGCTTACCCTCACCCTAACCCTAACACTCACCCTAACCCTAAATCTCCCCCTCACCCTAACCCTCACCGTAACACTTACCCTCACACTAACCCAATCCCTAACCCTAACACTAATTCTCAACAGAACACTCACCCTCACCCTAACCGTCACCCTCACACTAAACATCACCCAACCCTAACCCTGACCGTAACCCTAACCCTACTCCTCACCCTCACCCTAACCCTCACCGTAACCCTAACTCTCACACTAATCCTAACCCTAACACTTACCCTCACCCTCACCCTCACCCTAACCCTAATCCTCATCCTAACACTAACCTTCACCCTCAGCCTCACCCTAACCCTCACCCTAACCCCAACCCACACCCTCACCCTACACCTCACCCTAACCCTAACCCTAACACTTACTTAAATGAAAACCTCAAACTCAAACTCACCCTCACCCTAAACCTCACCCTCACCCTTGCCCTCACCCTAAAACTAACCCTAACACTAAACCTAACCCTAACCCTCACCATCACCTTAACCCTAACCCTAAACATAACCCTAACATTCATCCTAACCCTAACTCTAAACCTAATGCAAACCATAAACCACACAATCACCCTAACCTTCACCCTAACACTTACCGTCACCCTAACCCTAACCCTAAACCTAACACTAAACCTCACCCTCACCCTAACCCTAAGCCTTCCCCTCAGCCTAAACCTCACCATAAACCTAACCCAACCCTAATCCTCACCATATCCTTAAGCTTAAGGCAAAACCTCACACTAACCCTCACCCTAACCCTAACCCTAACGCTAAACCTAATCCTCAGCCTCACCAGTACACTCACCCTAACCCTTACACTCTCCCTAACATTTACCCACACCCTCACCCTCACCCTAACCCTAAACCTAACCTTCACCATAACGCTCACACTAACCCTAACCCTCAACCTCAACGTAACCCTCAACCTAAACTTTACCCTCACACTAATCCTTAACCTAACCCTAAACCTAACCCTCACACTAACCCTAACCCTAACCCTCAGCCTAAACCTTATGCTAACACTAAATCTAACACTAACCCTCACACTAACCCTAAACCTAAACCTAACCCTAACGGTGACACTAACCCTAACCCTAACCCTCAGGCTAACTCTCATCCTAACCATAACCCTAACCCTAATCCTAACCCTCACCATCACCCTCACCCTAACTCTAAACCTAAACCTAACACTCACCCTCACCCTCACCCTAACCTAACACTATCCCTAACCTTCATCCTAACCCTAACCCTCAACCTATACCTCACCCTCACCCTAACCCTAACCGTAACCCTAACCGTAACCCTCACCCTAACCCTAAAACTAACCCTAACCCTCATCCTCACACTAAACCTAACCCTAAACATTACCCTCACCATAACCTTAACCCTAAGCCTAAACCTAATCCTCAACATAACCCTAACCCTCACCCACACACTAACCCTCACCCTCACCCTCACCCTCACCGTAACACTCACCCTAACCCTAAACCTAATCCTAATCCTAAACCTAACCCTCACCCTCAAACTCAACCTAACCCTAACCCTCAACCTCACCCTCTCCATTACCCTCAGCCTAACCCTAATAATAACCTAATCCTAAACCTCACCCTCACCCTCACCCTAACTCTAACCCTAAACCTAAACCTAACACTCACCCTCACCCTCACCCTTACCCTAAACCTAACACTATCCCTAACCCTCAAACTAACCCTAACCCTCACCCTAATCCTAAACCTAACCCTCACCCTCAAACTCACCCTAAGTCTAACGCAAACTCTAACCCTAACCCTCACCCTCACCCTCACCCTCAACCTAACCCTCACACTCAACCTAAACCTCACCCTAAACCTGACCCTAACCCTGTCCCTACTCCTCACCCTAACCCTAACCCTAACCCTCAACCTAACCCTAAATCTACCCCTAACGCTAACCCGCACCTTAAAACTAATCCTCACCTACACCCTAACCCTCAATCTCACTCTAAATATCAACCAAATCCTAACCCTCACCCTAACCCTAACACAAACCCTAATCCAAACCCTCACACTCACTCTAACCCTCACCCTAACCTTTACTCTCACCCTAACCCTTACCCTCACCCTAACCCTAACCATAAAACTCACATTAACCATAACCCTCACTCTAACCCTAACCCTAACCCTGACCCTAACCTTCACCCTCACACTTACCCTCAGGCTCTGCTTAACCCTAACCCTAATCCTATTCCAAGCACTAACCCTCTGCCTCACCCAAAACAAAACCCTAAACCTTACCCTCACCCTCACCCTCACCCTCACCCTAACCCTCACCCTCACCCTAAACATCACCCTAACCCTAACCCTCACCTTAAACCTAACACTACCCCTCACACTAACCCTCACCCTAACCCTAACCCTAATCCTCACCCTCACTTTCACCCTCACCCTCAGCCTAACCCTAACCCTAACACTTATCCTAACCCTAAACCTCACCAAAATCCTCCACCTAACCTGACCATAACCCTTGCCCTCACCTTAACACTAACCCTAACCCTAACTCTCACCCTAACCCTAACCCTAACCCTCAACCTAACCCTAACCCTCACCCTGACCCTCACACTAAACCTAACCATAACCCTAACCCTCACTCTAACACTTACCCTGACCCTAACCCTCACCCTAAACCTAACCCGAACCCTCATGTTAACCCTAACCCTCATCCTAAACATAAGCCTCACCCTCACTCTCACCCTCACCCTAACCCTAACCCTCATCCTAACCTTAAACCTAAACCTAACGCTAACCCTAAACCTCACCCTCACCCTAAACCTCACCCTAACCCTTACCCTCACCCTAAAACTAACCCTAACCCTCACACTAAACCTAAACTGCACCCTAAACCTAACCCTAATCCTCACACTAAACCTAACCCTCACCTTAACCCTCACCCTAAACCTAACCCTCACCCTTACCCTAACCCTAATGCTAACACTAACAATCACCCTCCTCCTAACCCTCACCCTCACCCTAACTCTCACTCTAACACTTACCCACACCCTAACCCACAAACGAACCCTAACCCTAAACCTAGCCTTCACCCTAACCCTCACGTTACCCCTAACCATAATCCTAACCCTAACCCTCACCCGAACTCTCACGGTAACCCTAACCCTCATCCTCTCCATAACCCTCACTCTAAACTTTACCCTCAACCTAACCCAAACCCTATCCCTAAACCTAACACTCACACTAAATCTAACCCTTACCCTCAGCCTAGCCCTTAGACTAAACCTAAACCTAACAGTAACCCTCACCCTAACCGTAACACTAACCCAAAACCTCACACTCAACCTTCACTTCCCCCTCAGCCTTACCCTTTACATAATCCTAAACCTAACCCTGAACCCCACCCTCACCCTAACCCCAACCCTAACCCTAACGCAAACCCTCACCCTCACCCACACCTAACCCAAACCATAACCCTAACAATAAACCTAACACTAACCCTCACCCTAAAACTCACCTTAACCTAATCTTAACCCTAACCCTCACCCTCACCCTCATTCTAACACTCACCCTCACCCTGACCCTCACCATCACACTAACCCCCACACTAACTCGAATCCTCACCCTAACCCTAACCCTAACCCTCACCCTCACTTTCATCCTCACCCTCAGCCTAACCCTAACACTAATCCTAACCCTAACCCTCACCCTTACCCTAAACCTAACCCTAACACTCACACTCACCCTCACCCGCACCCGCACCCTCACACTAAACCTCACCCTCACTCTCACCCTCACACTATCCCTCAACTTCACCCTAAACATCACCCCAACACTAACCCTCACACTAACCCTAATCCTAACCCTCACCTTACCCCTAAACCTCACCATAACGCTCACCCTAACCCTAACGCTAACCCTAACCCTCACCCTCACACTAACCCACACCCTAACTCTTATCCTCACACTAACGCTAACCCTAACCCTAACTCTAACCTTCACACTAACCCTAACCCTCACTCTAACCCTATCCCTACACTTCACCCTGACTCTCATACTAACCCTAACCCTCAACCACACCCTAATCCTCACCCTCACCCGAACACTCACCCTCACCCGAACACTCACACTCGCCCTAACACTCACCCTCACATTAAACATCACCCTAACCCTAAATCTCACCCTAACCCAAAGCCTAAACCTCACCCTAAATCTAATCCTCAACCTAAACCTATCCCTCACCCTAACCCTAAACCTAACCCTAACCCTCATCCTTACCCTAACCCTAATACTCACCCTAAACCTAAACTTCACCCTCACACTAAACCTAACCCTCACCCTCACACTAAACCTAACCCTCATCCTAACCCTTACCCTCACCCTCACCCTCTCCCTCTCCCTAACCCTCATCCTAACCCTAACCTTAAAACTAATGCTAACCCTAAACCTCAGCCTCACCCTAACCCTCACCCTAAACCTTACCCTCAACCTAAACCTAACCCTAACCAACACACTAAACCTAACCCTCACTCTAACCCTAACCCTAAACCTAACACTAAACCTAACCCTCAACTTAATCCTAACCCTACCCCTGAGCCTAACCCTCACCCTAAATCTAACCTTAACCGAAATCCTCACCCTATCAGTAACCTTAACCCTAACGCTCACCCTCAACCTGTCCTTCCCCCTCAGCCTTACCCTAACCATAACCATAATCCTAACACTCAACCTAACCCTCACCCTAAACCTATCCCTCAGCCTCACCCTAAACCTCACCCTAACCATTACCCTCAACCTAACCAAAACCCTAACCCTAAACCTAACACTCATATTAACCGTAACACTAACCCTCACCCTATCCCTTATACTAAACCTAAAACTAAATCCAACCCTCACCCTAACCTGAACCCTCACACTAACCCTAAACCTAAACCTAACCCTCAGCCTAAAACTCATCTTAACCCTAAACCTAACCCTAACCCTCACGCTAACCCTAATCATCACCCTCACCCTAAACTTTACCCAAACCCTAACCCTATCCCTAACCCTAACCCTAACCCTATCTCTACCCGAACACTCACCCACACCCTAACCCTCACCCTCACACTAAACATCAACCTAACACTAACCCTCAACCTAACCCTAACCCTAACCCTCACCCTAACCGTAACCCTAAAAATCACATTAACACTAAGCCTAACCCTCACCCTCACCCGCACCCTCACCTTAACCCTATCCCTAACCCTCATCCTAACACTAACCCTCACCCTCACCCTCACCCTCACCCTCACCCTAACCCACAACCTCACCCTAATCCTCACCCTAACCCTAACCCTAAAACTTACCTAACCGAAAACCTCACACTCACTCTCACCCTCAACCTAACACTCAACCTAGCCCTCCCCCTAAAACTAACCCTCACCATAACCCTAACCCTCACCCTCACACTCACCCTCACCCTCACCCTAAACCTAACCCTAACCCTCACCCTAACCCTAACCCTCACACTGAGCCTAACTCTCACCCTAAACCTAACCCTACCTCTCAGATTAACCCTCACCTTTACCCTAACTCTAACCCTCACCCTAACCCTAACACTATCACTAACCCTCACACTAACCCTAACCTTAATACTGAACCTAACCCTCACCCTCACCCTCACCATATCCCTAACACTCACCCTAACCTAAACCTAACACTAGTCCTCATGCTAAAACTTACCCTCACCCTCACCCTAACCCTAACTCTCATCCTCACCTAAACCCTCACCCGAAGCCTTACCGTCACCCTAACTCTAATCCTAACCCTAACCCTAACCCTCACTCTAACCCTAAACCTATCCCTAACCCTCACCCTAACCCTAACCCTCATCCTACCTCACACTCAACCTAACCGTCACCCTAACCCTTACCGTCACCCTAAACCAACCCTAACCCTCACACTAAACCTAACCCTCACCCAAACTCTAATGTTACCCCTCACCCTAACCCTTACCATCAACCTAACCCTAACCCTAATCCTCACCCTATCCTTAACCTTAACCTAAAACTACACCCTAACCCTCACCCTCACCCTAATTCTAACCATAACCATCAGCCTCACCGTAACCCTCTCCCTAACACTTTACCCTCACCCTAACCCTCACCCTCACCCCAAAACTCACCCTAACACTCACCCAAACCCTAACCCTCGCCTTAACCCTAATCCTAATCTTAACCTTGACGCTAACCCTCACCCTCAATCTAAACCTCACCGTAACACTTATCCACAACCTTACCCTCACTCTAACCCTAACCTTAAACCTAAAATTGACCCTAACCCTCAACCTAACCCTAAACCTCACCCTCACCCGAACTCTCACCCAAAACTTTACCCTCACCCTAACTCTTACCCTAAAACTAAACCTAACCCTCACATTAACCCGAACCCTAATCCTCAGCCTAATCCTTATCCTAACCCTAAACCTAGACCTAAACCTCACCCTAACGCTAACACTAACCCTTAGCCTAACCCTCATCCTAACCATAACCCTAATCCTAACCCTCACCCTAACCCTAACCGGAAACCTAAACCTCACCCTAACCCTAACCCTCAACCTCAACCTCTCGATCACTCTCAGCCTAACCCTAAATCTAACCTAATCCTAAGCCTCACCCTCACCCTCACCCTAACTCTAACCCTAAACCTAAACCTAACACTCACCCTCACCCTTACCCTAACCCTAACACTATCCCTAACCCTCAACCTAACCCTAACCCTCACCCTAATCTTAAAACTAACCCTCCACCTCAAACTCACCCTAAGTCTAACGCAAACCCTAACCCTAACCCTCACCCTCACCCTCAACCTAACCCTCACACTCACCCTAAACCTCACCCTAAACCAGACACTAACCCTGTCCCTACCCCTCACCCTAACCCTAACCCTAACCCTCAACCTAACCCTAAACCTACCCCTAACGCTAACCCTCACCCTAAAACTAATCCTCACCCACACCCTAACCCTCACCCTCAACCGAACCCTCACCCTCACCCGAACCCTCATCCTCACCCTAACCGTCACTCTCACTCTAAACATCACCCAAATCCTAACCCTCACCCTAACTCTAAAACAAACCCTAATCCAAACCATCACACTCACCCTAACCCTCACCCTAACCTTTATTCTCACCCTAATCCTTACCCTCACCCTAACCCTAACCATTACCCTCACACTAACCGTAACCCTCACTCTAACCCTAATCCTAAACCTGACCCTAACCTTCATCCTCACCCTGACCCTCAGCATCAGCTTAACCCTAACCCTAATCCTATTCCTAATCCTAACCCTCACAATCACCCTCAACCTAAACCTAACCCTAACACTAACCCTCACCCTCACCCTCACACTAAACATCACCCTAACCCTAACCATCACACTAATCCTAAACTCAGCTTAACCCTCACCCTCAACCTAATCCTCACCCTAACCGTAACACTAATGTAAAGGAAACCCTCACCCTCACACTAACCCTCACACTAACCCTCACCCTCATCCTAGCCCTATCCCTAACCCTAACCATAACACTTACCCACACCCTATAGCTCACCCTCCTCCTCACTCTAACCCTAATCCTAACCCTAATGCTCACCCTACCCCTCTCCCTAATCCTAACTGTAACCCTAACCCTCACCCTCATCCTAACCCTCATGCTCACCCGAAAACTCACCCTCACCCTAAAGGATACTCTCACAATAAACATCACCCTAACCCTAACCCTCAATCTAACCCTAACCCTAACCCCCACCCTAACCCTAAACCTCACGCTAACCCTCACCCTAACCCTTATCCACAACATAATCCTATCCCTCACCCTCAACCTTACCGTCACCCTAACCCTTACCCTCACCCTAACCCTTATCCTAACCCTCACCCTAACCCTCACCCTAACCCTAACCCTCACCCTCGCCCTAACCCTCACACTAACCTTTACCCTCACCCTCACCCTAAACCTCACCCTAACCTTTACCCTGACCCTAACCCTACCCTAACCCTTAACCCTCACACTAACCCTAAACCTAACCCTCAACCTAACCCTGATCCTAACCCTAAACTTAAACCTAACCCTCTCCCTAACCCTAACCCTAACCCTCACACTAACCCTAACCCTCACCCTCACCCTCAGGCTAACTCTAATACTAAGCCTAACCCTCACCCTCAACCTAATTCTAACCCTAAACCTAACCCTAACCCTCACCCTCAGCCTCAACCTAACAATAAACCTATACCTAACCCTCATCCTAACCGTAACCCAAAACCTATACCTCACCCTCACCCGAACCCTAACCATAACCCTCACACTAAACCTCACCCTAACCCTTACCCTCAACATAAACCTAACTCTAACCCTAATCTTCACCCTAAACCTAACATTCACCCGCACCCTAACCCTAACCCTATTTCTAAACCTAAACCTTACCCTTAAACTCACCCTAACCCTACACCTAACAGTAACTCTCACCCACACCCTCACACTAACACTCACCCTCACCCTAAACCTCACCCAAACCCTAACCCTACCATTCACCTTCACCCTCAGACTAACCCTAACCCTAATCCAAACCCTCAACCTAACCCTAATGCTACCAATAACCCTCACCCTCACACTAAACCTAAACCTATCACTAACACTCAACCTAACCCTAATCCTCACCCACCCCCTGACCCTCACCCTCACTTAACCCTCACCCTCACGCTAAACATCACCCAAAACCTAACCCTCACCCTAACCTTAGCCCTAACCCTCATCCTAACCCTAACCAAAAACCTAATTCTCAACCTCACCCTATTCCTCACCATATCCCAAATCCTTGGTTAAAATAAACCCTCAACCTAAAACTCACACTAACTCTCACCCTCACCTTAGCCTTCACCTTAATCCTAACCCTAACCCTAAACCTCACCCTCTCCCTAAACCTCACTCTAATCCTTACCCTTACCCTACCCCTAACCCTAACCCTAACCATAACCCTCACAGTAACCATTACCCTCACCTAACCATAAACCTAACATTAACCCTAACACTAACCCTCAGCCTCACCCTCACCCTCACCCTCACTTTCAGCCCAACCCTAACCCTAACCTATTCCCAATCCAAACCCTCACCCTGACACTTACCCTAACCCTCACCCTCACCCTAACCTTCACCCTCACCCTAAACATCACACTAACCGTAAACCTCACCTTAACCATAACCCTAACCCTTACCCTAACCCTAACGTCATCTTAACGCTAACCCTCACGTAAACAAAAACCTCACGCTCACCCTCAACCTCACCCTCACCCCAACCCTAACCCTAACCGTATGACTCACCCCAACCCTAACCTTCACCCTAACACTAACCCTCACCCTCCACCTCACCTTAACCTTAACCCTAACTCTAATCCTAACCCTCACCCTCACCGTAACCCTCACCCTAACCCTTATTCTCACCCTCACGCTTAGCGTAACCCTAAATCTCACAGTAAACCTAACCCTAACCTTAACCCTTACCCTCACCTTAACCCTCAACCTCACTCTAATCCTCAACCTAACCTTACCTTAACCCTTACATAAACTAAACCCTCACCCTCACCCTCAACCTAGCCCACACCCTAACCCTAACCCTAAACCTAACCCTCACAATAATCCTAACCATAAGACTCAGGATAAAACTTATCCTAACCCTAAACCTAAAACAGAACTTCACCCTAACTAAACCCTAATCCTAACCCTAACCCTAATCCTAACCCTCACACTAACCCTAACCCAAACCCTCAGCCTAACGCTCATCCTAACCCTAACCCTAACCTTATCCCTCACCCTAAACCTAATCCTAAACCTAACCCTCACGCGAACCCTAAACCTCACACTCAACCTCACCCTCACACTCAGCCTAAACCTAGAGCTAACCCTAGTACTAACCCTCACACTCACCCTAACTCTAACACTAAACCAAACCCTCACACTCCCCCTCACCCTCACCCTAACCCTCACCCTAACCCTAACCCTCACCCTCACCCCAGCCCTCACCCTAACATTTACCCTGACCCTAAACCTAACTCTAACCCTAAACCTAACCCTCACACTAACACTAAGCCTAATCCTCAACCTAACCCTTATCCTAATCCTAAACCTAAACCCAACCTTCACCCTAACCCTAACCCTAACCCTAATTCTTAACCCTCACACTAACCCTAACCCTAAACCTCAGCCTAATGCTCATCCTAACCCTAACCCTAACCCTCATCCTCACCCTAAACTTACCCCTAACCCTAACACTTACCCTAAACCTAACCGTCACCCTCACCCTCAGGCTAACTCAAATATTAACCCTAATACTAACCCTAACCCTCACCCTAACTCTAACCCTAAACCTTACCCTAACCCTCACCCTCACTCTCACCCTAACCGTAAACCTATCGCTAACCCTCACCCTAACCCTAACCCAAACCCTATACCTCACCCTCACCCTCACCCTCACCATTAACCTAACTCTAACCCTAATCCTCACCCTAAACCTAACCCTCACCCATACCCTTACCCTGACCCTCACCCCAACACTCACTGACACTGTAACACTCTTCCTAACCCTAACCCTAACCCTACCCTTCACCCTAACAATCCTACTAAACCTAACCCTAATCCTAACTGTCAACCTAAACCTAACCCTAGCCCTAACCCTCACCCTCACACTAACCCTAAATCTAATGCTAATACTCAACCTAACACTAATCCTCAACCACACCCTAACTCTTACCCTCACTCGAACCCTGACCCTCACCCGAAAACTCATCCTCACCATAACTCTCACCCTCATGCTAAACATCATCCAAACCATAACCCTCACTCTAACCCTTGCCCTAACCCTCACCCTAAACCTAACCCTCAACCTAACCCTCACCCTCACCCTAAACCTCACCATAACACTAAACCCTGGCTAAAAGAACCCCTCACCCTTACCTTCACACTAACCCTCACCCTCACACAAGCCCTCACCCTAAATCTAACCCTAACCCTAAACCTCACCCTCACCCTGAACCTCACTCGAAACCTTCCCCTCACCCTAACCCTAACCTTAACCCTAACCATAACCCTCACAGAAACCGTAACCCTCACCCTAACCCTAAACCTAACCTAATCCAAACCCTCACCCTCACCCTCACCATCAACTCCAGTTTAACCCTAACCCTAATCGTATTCCCAAACTTAACCCTCACCCTTGCCCATACCGTAATCCTCACCCTCACCCTAACCCTCACCCTCACCCTAAACATCACCTAACACTAAACCTCACCTTACCTCTAAACCTAACCCTCACCCTAAAACTAACCTCAGATCAACCCTATCCTTGACATAAACAAAAACCTCACCCTCACACTCACAATAACCATCGCCTTCACCCTATCCCTCACCATCACTCTAACCATAACCCTAACGCTCAACGTCACCCTAACCCTCACCCTCAGCCTATTCCTAACACTAAACCTAACCCTAACCCTCACCCTCACCCTAACACAAACCCTAACCCTAAACTTCACCCCAACCCTAACCCTCACCCTAACACTTATCCTAATCCTCACCCTCACCCTAATCCTAACGGTAACTCTAATCCTAAACCGCACACTCAACCTAACCCTCACACTAACCCTTACCCTCACCCTCAACCTAACCCTAATCCTAACCCTCACAGTAACCCTACCCCGCACCCTAACCCTAAGCCTTACCTTAACCCTCAACCTCACCATAATCCTGACCCTAACCTAACCTTAACACTTACCTAAACTAACCCTTCACCCTCATCCTCACCCTAACCCTCACCGTCAGCCTAGCCCACAACCTAACTCTAACCCTAAACCTAACCCTCACACTAACCCTAACCCTAACCCCCAGCCTAAACCTTAATCTAAGCCTAAACCTAAAATTAACCTTCACCCTAACCAAACCCTAACCCTAACCCTAACCCTAACCCTCACCCTAAAACTAACCCTAACCCTAACCCTCACCCTAAACCTAAACCTCACCCTCAGCCTCACCCTCACCCTCCGCCTAAACCTAGTGCTAACCCTAATCCTAACCCTTATCCTCAACCTAACTCTAACCCTAAACCAAAATCTCCCCCTCTTTCTCACCCTTAATCTAACCCTCACTCTAACCCTAACCCTCACCCTCAACCTCACCCTCACCCTCAGCCTAACCCCTAGTCCTTAACCTAATCCTAACCCTTAACGTACCCCTGAACCTAACCCTAACCCTAACACTAACCCTAACCCTCACCCTCACCCTCACCATAGTCCACACCCTAAACCTAACCCTAAACCTATCCCTCACACTAACCTGTACCCTAACCCTTAGCCTAAACCTAATGCTAACCCTAAACCTAAAACTAACCTTCACCCTAACCAAACCCTAACCCTAACCCTAACCTAAACCTAAACCTCACACTAACCTTAAACCTAACCCTCAGCCTAACGTTCATCCTAACCCTAAACCTAACCCTAACCCTAAACCTCAACCTAACCCTCATCCTAACCCTAACTCTAACCCTAAACCTCACACTCACCCAAACCCTAATCCTAACACTAACCCTAAACCTCACCCTAACTCTCACCCTAACCCTCACCCTCACCCTAAACATCACCCTAACCTTAACCCACACCTTAACCCTAACCCTAACACTCACTGTAACCCTAACCTCAGCTTAACCCTAACCTGATGTAAACGAAACCCTCACCCTCACCCTAATCCTCACCTTAAACCGAAACCTGACATAAACTAAACCCTCACCCTCACCCTCACATTAACCCTCACCCTCACCCTAGCCCTCACCCTTACCCGAACACTATCCATCAACCTCAACCTCAGCCTAAACCTAACCCTACCCTAACCTTAACCCTCACCCGCACCCGCACCCTCACTCGCACCCTAACCCTAACAATAACCCTAACCCTCACCCTAACACTAAACCTCAACCTCACCCTAACCCTAATCCTAACCCTAATTCTAATCCTAACCCTCACCCTCACCCTAACCCTAAGCCTAACCCTTACATCAGCTTCACCTAACCCTAACCCTAACTCTCACACTAACACAAACCCTCACCCTAACCGTAACACTAACCCTAAACCTTACCCTCACAATCACCCTAACCCTAACCCTTACCCTCAGCCTAACCCTAACCCTAACAGTAACCCTAACTCTAAAACTAGTCCTCACAATAACCCTAATCCTCAACCACACCTTAACCCGAACCCTCACCCGAAAACTCACCCTAACACTAACCCTAAACCTAACCCTAAACCTCCCACTAAACCTATCCCTCACACTAACTGTATCCCTACCCATCAGCCTAAAACTCACACTAACCCTAAACCTAACCCTAATCCTCACCCTATCCCTAAACCTAACCCTCACCCTCACACTCACCCTAGCCCTCACCCTAACCCTACACCAAACCCTAACCCTCACACTAAACCTAACCCTAACCCTATACCTAACCCTACCCCTCAGCCTAAGACTCACCCTAACAGTAACCCTAACCCTAAACATAATCCTAGCCCTATCCCTAACCCTAACCCTAACCCTCACCCTCACCCTAGCTCTCACCTTAACCTCACCCTAACCCTACCCCTAACCCTAAACCTCACCCTCAATGTAACCCTCAAGCTAACCCTTACCTACACCCTAATCCTAACCCTGACCCTAACCTTAAACCTAAAACTCACACTAAACCTAACCCACACCCTAACCCTAACCCTACCCCACAGCCTAACCCTCATCCTAAACCTAACCCTAACCCTATCCCTCAACTTAACCCTAACCCTGACATTAATCATAACCCTCAACCTAATCCTAATCCTCACCCTCACCCTCACACTCACCCGCAGCCTAACCCTAACCCTAACACTAATCCTAAACCTAACCCTCACCCACACCCTCACCCTAACTCTAACCCGAACCCAAACCATAACCCTCCCCCTAACCCTCACCCTCAACTGAACCCTCACTCTCACCCTAATGCTAACCCTCACCCTAAACCTAACCCTAAACATCACCCTCAATCTCACCCGCATGCTCACCCTAACCCTAATCCTCACACTAACCCTCACCCTCACCCTCACCCTAACCCTAACCCAAACACTAAACCTAACCCTCATCCTCACCCTAACCCTAAACCTACCCCTCACTCTAACCCTCATGCTCACCCTTACTCTAACCCTAACCCTAACCCTCCCTCTCACCCGAACCTTCACACTCACCCTCACCCTAAACAGCACCCTAACACTAAACCTAACCCTAATCATAACCCTAACGCTCACCCTAACCCTAACCCTCACCTTAACCCTCAACCTCACGCTAATCCTCACCCTAACATAACCTTTACCCTTACCTAAACTAAACCCTTAACCTAACCTTCACCCTCACACTAGCCCACACACTTACCCTAACGCTAAACATAACCCTCACACTAACCCTAACCCTAACTGTCAGCCTAAACCTTATCCTAACTCTAAACCTAAAACTAACCTTCACCCTAAACAAACCCTAACCCTAACCCTAACCCTAAACCTCACCCTTATCCTAACCCTCAACCTCAACCTCAACCTCACCCTCAGCCTAAACCTAGTCTTAACCTAATCCTAACCCTCAACCTAACCCATACTCTAACCATAAACCTAACCCTCACCCTCTGACTCCCACTCACCCTAACCCTCACCCTAACCCTAAACCTCACCCTAAACCTCACCCTCAAACTCAGCCTAATCCTCGTCCTAACCCTCACCCTGTACCTCACCCTCAAACTAACCCTAACCCTAACCCTAACCCTCACCCTCACCCTCACCCTCACCTCACCATAACTCTATCCGTCACCCTCAATCTAAACCTGACCCTAACACTTGCCCTCACCCTAACCCTCACCCTAACCCTAACCATGAACCTAACAGTCACCCAAAAGCTCACCCTAACCCTAACACTAAACCTAACCCTCACCCTCAGTCTAACCCGCACACTAACGCTTACCCTCACACTAAAACTAATCCTCACACTAACCCTAAACCTAACCCTAACCCTAACCCTCAACTTAACCCTCACCTTAATATTAACCATGACCCTAACTGTCAAACTAACTCTAACACTAAACCTAAACCTCACCCACACCTAACCCTCACCGTCACCCTAACCCTCACCCTAAACCTAACCCTCACCCACACGCTAAACCTCACCTTCACCCTCACCCTCAACCTTACCCTAAACCCAAACCTAAACCTCAACCTAACCCTAACCCTCACCCTAACCCTCAAACTCCCCCTCACCCTAACCCTAATGATAACCCTAACCCTCACCCTAAACCTCCCCCTAAACCTAACCCTAAACTTAACCCTACCCTAAACCTCACCCTCACCCTAACTTTCACCCTCACACGAAACCTCACCCTCATCCTAACCCTCACCCTCACCTTAAACATCATCCCTAACCCTACCTCTCACCCTAACCCTAAACATAACTCTCACCCTCACCCAAACACTAACCCTAACCCTAAGCCTCCCCCTCAAACTCATGCTAACCCTAAACCTCACTCTTACCTTAAACCTCACCCTAACCCTTAAACTTACCATAACCCTAACACTAACCATGACCCTCACACTAAACCTAACCCTCACCCTCACACTAACCCTAACCCTACCTCTCACCCTAAACCTCAGCCTAACCCTAACCCTCACGCTAACCCTAACCCTAACCCTCACTTTCACCCTAGCCCTCACGCTTACCCTAATCCTAACACTTACCCTAACCCTAACCATAAACCTAAACCTCACCCTCACCCTAACCCTAACCCTAACCCTCATCTTAACCCTCCCGCTAATCCTGATCCTAACCATCACCCTAAAGCTAACACTAAACCTAAACCTCACCCTCACCCTAACCGTCACCGTCACCCTAACCCTCACTCAAACCTGAACCCTCACCTCAACCTAACCTTCACTCTCACCCTAACCATAAACCTAACCCTAATCCTCTCCCTAACCCTCACCCTCACCCTCATCTCACCTAAAGACTAACCCTAAACCTAATCCTAATCCTAACCATCACCCTCACCATAAACCTAACCCTAACCCTAATCCTAAACCGAACCTTCACGTTCACCATAACCTAACAGTAACCATCACCCTCACACGCACCCTTACCCTAACCCTAACCCTAAGCCTTACCCTAACCCTAACCCTCACCCTAACCCTTACCCTAACCATAACCCTCACCCTCATTCTCACCCTAACCCTAACAATAACCCTATCCCTCACCCTAACCATTATCCTTACACTTACCCTAAACCTAACCCTAAACCTCACACTAACCCTAAACCTCACCCTTACCCTGAACCTACCCCTCACCCTAAACCTCACCCTAATCCTAACCCTAACCCTAACCCACACCCTAAACCTAACCCTAACCCTCACCCTCACCCTAACCCACATCCACACCCTAATCTGAACCCAAACCCGAACCCTCACAGTCACCCTAAAACTCACCTCACCCTGAAAATCACCGTAACCCTAACCCGCACCCTAACCCTAAACATGACCCTCACCCTCACCCCAACCCTAATCCTAACTCTAACACGAACCCTCACCGTAACCCTCATCCTCACACTCACACTAACCCTAAGCCTCACTCTCATCCTAACCTTCACCCTAACCATTACCCTAACCCTACCCCTCACAATAACACTAACCCTAACCCTAACCCAAACCCTAACTCTCACACTAAATCTAACCCTCACCCGAACCATAACCATAATCCTCACTGTATCCCTCATCCTAACCCTAAACATAACCCTCAACTTAAACCTAAACCTAAACATTACCCAAACCCTAACCCCCACCCTCACCCTCACCCTCAACCTCAGCCTAACACTAAGCCTAACTCTAATCCTAAACATAACACTCACCCTCACACTCACCCTAATTCTAACCCTAACCATCACCCTAACCATAAACCTATCCCTAACCTACACCTTAACCCTAAACATCACCCTAAACCTAACCCTAACCCTCACCCTCACCCTAACCGTAACTCTCAACCTAACTCTCATCTTAACACTAACGCGAACCCTAACTCTCACCCTAACTCTAACCCTCACCCAAACCCTCACCATAAACCTCACCCTAACCCTAAACCTCAAACCCACCCTAACCCTTACCCTAACCCTTGCCGTCAACCTAACTGTAAACCTAACCCTAAGCCTCACACTAACCCTAACTCTAATACTCAGTCTAACCCTCATCCTAAACCTATCCCTAACACTAATCCTAACCCTAACCCTCACCTTCACCCTCACTCTAACCATAACCCTAACCCTAACCCACATGTTAACCCTCACCCTCACTCTCACCCTATACCTAATATTAACAATAAAACTAAGTCTAACCCTAACCATCACCCTCACCCTCACCCTAACCCTAACCCTAACACTAACCCTAAACCTAACCCTAATTCTTATCCTCACCCTAAACCAAACCCTAACCATCAAACTCACACTCAAACTCACCCTCACCCTAACCCTCACGCTCAACCTCACCCTCACCCTAACCCTCACAGTCACCCTAAAAATCACCCTAACCCTAACCCTCACCCTAACCCTAACCCTTACCCTAACCATAACCCTAACACTTACCATAACCCTAACACTTACCATAACCCTAACCCTAATGATAACTCTAACCCTCCACCTCAACCTAAACCTCACCGTAAACCTTATCCTCACACTAACCCTAAACCTCACCCTCAGCCTCACCCTCACCCTAACCCTAACCCTAAACCTAAACCTTACTCTAACCCTAACCCTTACCCTAACCCAAACCTAACCCTAATCCTCACCCTAAACGTAACCCTAATACTAACCATCACCCTCACCCTCACCATAAACCTAAGCCTAAATATAACCCTCACCCTAATCCTAACACTTACCGTAACCCTAAACCTACCCCTCAACCTAAACATCACCCTCACCCAAAACCTAACCCTGACCCTCACCCTAAACCTAACCCTAACCCTAATGCTAACCCTAAAACTAACCCTCACCGTAACCCTAACACTTACCCTAAACGTAACCCTAACCCTAACCCAAACGTTAATCCTAACCCTAAACCTCACACTAACCCTCATCCTAAACTTTATCCTCATAGTCAATCTAACTCTAACCCTAACCCTAACCCTCACACAAACCCTAACTTTCTCCCTAAACTTAACCCTACCCCTCACTCTAACCCTCACCCTAACCCTTATCCTAACCCTCACCCTCACCCTAACGCTCACCGTCACCCTAACCCTCACCCTAAACTGAACCCTAAACAACACCCTAACCCTCACCCTCACCCTCACCCTCACCCTCACCCTCAACATAACCCTCACCCTAACCCTAACCCTAACCCTAACCCTCACCCTCACACTAATCCTTAACCTCACCCTAACCCTAACCCTTACCTTGCCCCTAACCCTCACCCTAATCCTAACATTCAGCCTAACCCTAACCCTACCCCTTTCCCTAACACTCATCCTAACCATAACCCTAACCCTCACCCTCACCCTAACCCTAACCCTCAAAAACACCCTAATCCTCATCCTCAACCTGATCCTATCCCTAACCCTAACCCTAATCCTAACCTTCACCCTCACCCTCACCCTCACTGTAACTCTAACACCCAGCCTCACCCTAAACCTAACCCTCATCTTAACCTTAAACCTAAACCTAATGCTAACCCTAAACCTCCCGCTCACCCTAAACCTCAACCTAACCCTTACCCTCACCATAACCCTAACCCTAACCCTCACACTAAACCTAACCCTCACCCTAAACCTAACCCTAACCCTCAGCCTAACCCTCACCCTATATATAACCCTAACTCTAATCCACACCCTATCCCTAAACTCAACCCTAATCCTCAACCTAACCCTAATGCTAACACTAACCCTCCCCCTCCCCCTAACACTAACCTCACCCTAACCCTCACTCTAACACTTACTGACACCCTAACCATCACCCTAACCCTATAAATAAACCTAACCTTCCCCTTATCCTCACGCTAACCCTAAAAATAACCCTAATCCTAAACATAACCCGAACCCTCACCATAAATCTAATCCTCACCCTTTCCCTAACCCTCACCCTAAACTTTACCCTCAACAAAAGCCAAACCCTAACCCTAAACCTAACACTCAAATTATCCCTAAGCCTTACCCTCAGCCTAACCCATATACTAAGCCTAAACCTAAGCCTAAACCTAAACCATATACTAAGCCTTACCCTCACCCTAACCCTAACCCTCTACCTAGCCCTCCCACTAACACTAATGCTGACCCTAACCCTAACCCTCACACTCACCCTCACCCTAACCCTAAACCTAACCCTCTCACCTTAACCCTAACCCTCACACTAAGCCTAACCCTTACCCTAACACTAACCCTACCTCTCAGAATAACCCTCACCTTAACCCTACCTCTAACCCTCACCCTAAGCCTAAGCATATCACTAACCCTCACACTAACCCTAACCCTAATACTGAACCTAACCCTCACCCTCACCCTTACCATAACACTAACACTCACCCTAATCCTAACCCTAACCGTAGTCCTCACGCTAACACTTACCCTCAAACTCACCCTAACCCTAGCCCACAACCTCACCCTAACACTCACCCTAAGCCTTACCCTCACCCTAACTCTAATCCTAACCCTAACCCTCATCCTCACCCTAATGCTAAACCTAACCAGCAGACTCACCCTAACCCTCACCCTAACACTTACCCTCACCCTAACCCTAACCCTCACTCTCAACCTAACCCTCACCCTAACACTTACCCAAACCCTAACACTCACCCTAACCTTAACCTTAAACCTAATCTTGACGCTAACCCTCACCCTCACCCTAAACCTCACCCTAACACTTACCCACACCCTTACCCTCACCCTAAACCTAACCCTAAACCTAAACTTGACCCTAACCCTCACCCTAACTCTCACCCTAACGTTTACCCTCTCCCTAACTCTTACCCTAACCCTAAACCTAAGCCTCACACTAACCCTAACCCTAACCCTCAGCCTAAACTTATGCTTACACTAAACCTAGCCCTAAACCTCACCTTAACCATAACCCTAACCCTCAGCCTAACACTCCTCCTAACCCTAACCCTAATCCTAACCCTCATCCTAAACCTAACCGTAAACCTAAACCTCACCCTAACCCTAACCCTCACCCTCACCCTCCCCATCACCCTCAGCCTAACCCTAATCCTAACCTAATCATAAGTCTCACCCTCACCATCACCCTAACTCTAACCCTAAACCTAACCGTAACACTCACCCTCACCCTCACCCTAACTCTAACCCTAAAACCTAACCCTAACACTCACCCTCATCCTTACCCTAAGCCCACCCGTCTCCCTACCCCTCACCCTAACCCTAATGCTAACACTAACCCTCAACCTAACCCTAACCATACCCCTAACGCTAACCTTCACCCTAACCTAATCCTCACCCACAACCTAACCCTCACCCTCAACCAAACCCTCACACTCACCCAAACACTCATCCTCACCCTAACCCTCACACTCACTCTAAATGTCACCCAAACAATAACCCTCAACCTAACCCTAACCCACACCCTAATCCAAACCCTCACCCTCACCTGTACCCTCACCCTAACCCTTACCTCACCCTAACCCTAACCATAACCCTCACAATAACCGTAACCCTCACTCTAACCCTAACCCTAACCCTCACCCTAACCTTCATCCACACCCTGATCATCACACTCAGCTTAACCCTAACCATAAACCTAACACTAACCCTAAACCCTAAAACTAACCCTAACCCTAAACCTCACCCTCACCCTCACCCTAACCCTAACCCTCACCCTAAACATCACCCTAACTCTAACCCTCACCATAACCCTAACCGGAACCTTCACCCTGAACCTAAACTCAGCATAATCCTCAACCTAACCCTAACCTTTACCGAACCGAAACCCTCACCCTCACCCTTAGCCTAACCCTCACCCTCACCGAAGACCTCACCCTAACCCTAACCTTAACCCTAACCCTCACCCTCAAACTCCCCTACACCCTCAGCCTTACCCTAACCATAACCCTAATCGTAACACTAACGCTCAAATCCAACCTCACCCTAACCCTAACCCTAACACTAACAATAACCCTCACCCTCATCCTAACCCTAACCCTAACCCTAACAATAACTCTAACCCTAACCCTAACCCTAAAACTCATCCTAACCCTAATCCTAACCCTAACTCTCAACCTCACACTCACCCTCACACTCACCCTCAACCTCACCCTAAATATCACATTAACCCTAACATTCACAATGAACCTAACCCTAATGCTCACCCTAACTCTCACCCACAAACTAACCCTCACCCTAAACATTATCCTCACACTAAACCAAACCCTAAGCCTAACCTTCACACTAACCCTAACCCTCAAGCTAACCGTATCCCGACAACTCACCCTAACTCTCACCCTAACCCTAACACTAACCCTAACACTCACCCTAACCCTAACTCTAAACCTAACCCTCACCCTCACCCTAACCCTCACCATCACCCTAACGCTTACAGTAACCCTCACCCTCACCAAAAACCTAACCCTCAACCTAAACATAACCCTCGCCCTAACCCTAACCCTAACGCTAACCCTCACCCTAACCCTTACTTTAACCCTAACCCTCACCCTAAACCTAATGCTCACCCTAACAATAACCCTCACACTAACCCTAACCCTAGCCCTCAACCTCACCCTCACCCTCAACATAACCCTAACCCATCCTAACACTAACCCTAAACCAAAACCTCACACTAAACTTAAACTTCAACCTAACCCTAATCCTCACACTAAACCTAACAGTCACACTCTCCCTAACCCTACCCCTCAGCCTAACACTCACCCTAAACCTCATCCTCACTCTATCCTTAACCTTAACCATAACCCTAATCCTAACACTCACCCTCACCCTAACTCTAAACCAAACCCTGAAACTCACCCTAACCATATACCTAACCCTCACCCTAACACTAACACTCACCCTATACCTCACCCTCACCCTAACCCTAAACCAAACTCTAGCCCTAACCCTAAACCTAATCCTATCCGTAAACCTGACCCTCACCCTCACTCTAAACCTAATCCTAACCTGCACCATAAGCATAATACTAACCCTAATGCTAACCCTAACCCTCAACCTCACCCTAAACCTAACCCTAACACTCAACCTAAACCTAACCCTAACCCTAATGTTAACCTTAACCCTCACCCTAACTCTAACCCTGAACCTAACCCTTAACCTAACCCTCACCCTCACCCTATCTATAACACTAACACTCACCCTAACCCTAACTCTAATCCTAACCCTAATCCTACCACTCAGCCTAACCCTTACCCTCACCCTAACCCTCACCCTCTTCCTAACATTAATGCTAACCCTAAATATCAACCTCACCCTAACCGTCACCCTAAACCTTACCCTCACCATAACCCTATCCCTCAACCTCAACCTAACCCTCACCCTAACCCTTACACTCACCCTAACCCTCACCCAACCCTAACCCTAACACTAACCCTCACCCTAACCCCCACCCTAACCTTCACCCTAAACCTAAGGCTAACCCTAACCCTCAGTCTCACCCTAACCCTCACCTTAACTCTTATCCTCACACTAACGCTAACAATAACCCTAACCGTAACCCTCACACTAAGACTAACCCTCATCCTAACCCTAACGCTACCTCTCACACTAACACTCACCCTAACCCTAAACTGAACCCTAACCTGAACTCTAACCCTAACCCTAATTTGCCCCCAAACCCGAACCCTCACCTACACCCTATACCTTCCCCTTCCCTGAACCCTAACTCTCACCCTAAAACTCACCCTCACCCTAAACATCACCCTAACACTTACCCTCAACCTAAAACTCAACCTCACCCACAAGCTAACCCTGCCCCGCAACATAATCCTCACCCTAAACCTAAACCTAACCCTTACCTAACCGAAACCCTAACCCGCAACCTCATCCTCTCCCTCACCCTCAGCCTAAACCTTACCCTAACCCTAACACTAACCCTAATCCTAACCCTAACCCTAACCCTAACCCTCACCCTATCCCTCACCCTAACCTTCACCTTCACCCTCACCCTCACCCTAATGCTCACCGTCATCCTAAACATCACTCTAAACCTAACCCTCACGCTAACCCTAACCCCTACCCTAACCGTAACCCTAAACCAAACTCTCACCCTAACAATAACCGTAATCCTAACCCTCACCCTAACAACAACCCTCACCCTACCATTAACGCTCACCCTAACACGTACCCTCAACCTAACCCCAACCTTAACCCTAACACTAACCCTCACCCTAACCCTAATCCTAACCCTAATCCTAACCCTAACCCGAACCTTTACCCTAAATCTAACTCTTACACAAACCCTAAGCCTAACCCTAAACCTCACCCTGACCCTAAACCTAACGCTCATCCTCACCCTAACACTTGCCCTAACCCTAACCCTCACCATAACCCGAACCCTTAACCTATACCTAAACCTCATCCTCAACCTAACCCTAACCCTAACCCTCACTGTAACCCTAACCCTCACGCTAAACCTCAGCCTTACCCTAACCCTCACCCTAACCCTAACCCTCAGCCTAAACCTCATAACCCACCCTAATCCTCATGCTAACCATAACCCTAAATCTTACCTAACCAAAACAATCAACCTCACCCTCATCCTCTCCCTAACCCTCATTCTCACCATAGCCCTCACCCTAACCCTCACCCTCAACCTCAGCGTAACCCTTACACTAAGCGTAATCCTAACCCTTACCCTTATCCTCACCCTAAACCTAACCCTAACCATCACCGTCACACTCACCCTAACCCTCATGCTCAATCTCACCCTCACCCTAACCCTCACCATCACCCTAAAAATCACCCTAATCCTAATGCTAACCCTAACCCTCAACCTCACTCTAAACCTCACCCTAATCCTTATCCTCAAACTAACCCTAACCCTAAACCTCGGCCTCACCCTCAATCTAACCCTAACCATAAACATAACCCTCACTCTAACCCTAACCCTTACTCTAAGCCTGAACCTAACCTTAACCCTCACCCTAACCGTAACCCTAACCCTAACCCTCACCCTCACCCTAAACCTAACCCTAAACATAACCCTCACCCTAACCCTGTCCCTTACCCTAACCCTAACCCTACCCCTCAACCTAAACCTCACACTCACCCAAACCCTAACTCTGACCCTCACCCTAAACCTAACCCTAACTTTAACCCTAACGCTAACCCTAAACCTAACCCTCACCCTAACTCTAACACTTACCCTAAACCTAACCCTAACCCTAACCCTAACCCTAACCCTCACACTAAGCCTAACCCTCACCCTAACCCTCACCCTAACCTTTATTCTCATACTAAACCTAACTCTATCCCTAACCCTAACCTTCACACAAACCCTAACCCTCTCCCTAACCTTAACCCTACTCCTAGCCCTAATCCTCACCCTAACCCTAACCCTCACCCTAAACCTTATCCTAATCCTCACCCTCACCCTAACCATCACCGTCACCTTAACCCTCACACTAAACCGAACTTTAACCCACACCCTAACCCTCACCCTCACCCTCACCCTCACCCTAACCCTAACCCTAAACCTAACCCTCATCCTAACACTAACCCTCACCCTCACCCTCACCCTAACCCTAACCAAAAACCTCACCCTACCCTAACCCTAAACCCTACCTATCCGAAAACCTCACCCTCACCAAAACCCTAACCCTCAACCTAGCCCCCCCAACACTAACCCTCACCCTAACCCTCACCCTCACCCTAACCCTAAACCTAACCCTAACCCTAATGTTAAACCTAACCCTACCTCTCAGACTAACCCTCACCCTAACCCTAACCCTATCACTAACCCTCACACTAACCCTAAACCTAATACTGAACCTAACCCTCACCCTCACCATAACCCTAACACTCACCCTAATCCAAACCCTATCCGTAGTCCTCACCCTAACAATTACCCTCACCCTCAACCTCACCTTAAACCTCACCCTAAGCTATACCCTCAACCTAACTCTAATCCTAACCCTAAACCTCACCCTCACCCTCACCCTAATGCTAACCATAAGCCTCAGACTCACCGTAACCCTCACACTAACACTTACCCTCACCCTAACCCTAACCCTCACCCTCACCTAAACCTCACCCTAACACTTTCCCAAACCCTAATCCTCACCCGAACCCTAACCCTAAACCTAACCTTGACACTAACCCTCACCCTCATGTTAAACGTCACCCTAACACTTACCAACAACTTTACACTCACGCTAACCCTAAACCTAAACCTGAAATTGACCCTAACCCTCACCCTAACCCTAAACCTCACCCTCACCCTAACTCTCACCCTAACATTTACCCTCACGCTAACACTTACCCTAACTCTAAAGCTAACCCTCACACTAACCCTAACCCTAACCCTCAGCCCAACCCTTATCCTAACCCTAAACCTCACCCTAACCCTAACCCTAAGCCTCAGCCTAACCCTCATCCTAACCCTAACCCAAATACTTACTCTCACCCTAAACCTAAGCCTCACCATCATCCTAATATTTACCCTAACCCTAACCCTCACCCTAAACCTAACCCTCAACCTAAACATAACCCTCTCACTGACCCTCACCCTAACCCTAACCCTAACGCTAACCCGCACCCTAAACCTTACTTTAACCCTAACACTCACCTTAAACCTAACGCTTACCCTAACACTAACGCTCAAACTAACCCTAACAATAGCCCTCACCCTCACCCTCACCCTCAACCTAAACCTCACCCTAACCCTAATCCTCACACTAAACCTAAGATTCACTCTATCCCTAACCCTACCCCTCAGCCTAAACCTCAACCTAAACCTAACCCTAAGCCTAACCCTAACCCTAACCCTAACACTAACCGTAACCATAAGCCTAACCCTAACCCTTACCCTAACCTTAACCCTTACCCTAACCCTAACCCTAACCCTAACCGTCACCCTAAACCTTATGCTAAACCTAAAACTCACCCTCACCCTAATCCTCACCCTAACCCTTATCCTCACACTAACTCGAACCCTATCCCTCAGCATCAACCTCACCCTAACCCTAAACCTGAAACTAAACCTCACCATAAACCTAACCCTTACCCTAAACCTAAACCTAACCCTCACACTATCCCTCACCCTAACCCTAGCCCTAACCCTAATCCTCACCCTCACCCTCATCTTAACCCTAACCCTAAACCTAACCCTCACACTAACCCTAACCCTTACCCTATCCCTAAACCTACCCCTCAACCTAACCCTCAGGCTCACCCTAATCCTAACCCTAACCCTTACCCTAAACCTAAACCAAACCCGAATGCTCACCCTAACCCTAAACATAACCCTCAACCTAACCCTAACCCTTACCCTAAACCTAAACCTAATCCTATCCCTAAACCAAACCCTAACTCTCACGCTCAACCTCACCCTCACCCTAACACTCAACGTCACCCTAACCCTCACCCTAAACCGAAACTTAACCCACACCCTAACCCTCACCCGAACCCGAACCCGAACCCTCACACTCACCCTAAGCCTAAAGCTAACCCTCATCCTAACACTAAGCCTGACCCTCACCCTCACCCTAAACCTAACCCACAACCTCACCCTAATCCTCACCCTAACCCTAACCCTAAACCTTACCTAACCGAAAACCTCACCCTCTCCCAAACCCTAACCCCCAACCTAGCCCTCCCCCTAACACTAACCCTCACCCTAACCCAAACCTTCACCTTCAAACTCACCCTCACCCTAACCCTAAACCTAACCCTAACCCTCACACTAAGCCTAACCCTCACCCTAACCGTAACCCTACCTCTCAGACTAACCCTCACCTTAACCCTAACTATGACCCTCACCCTAACCCTAACCCTATCACTAACCCTCACACTAACCCTAAACCTAATACTGAACCTAACCCTCACCCTCACTCTCACAATAACCCTAACACTCACCCTAATCTGAACCCTAAAATTAGTCCTCAAACTAAAACTTACCCTCCCACTCACCCTAACACTAACCCTCAACCTCACCCTAACCCTCACACTAAGCTTTACTCTCACCCTAACTCTAATCCTAACCCTAACCCTCACCTTCACCCTAATGCTAACCCTAACGCTCAGACTCACACTAACCCGCACCCTAACACTTACCCTCACACTAACACTAACCCTCACCCTCACCCTAAACCTCACCCTAACACTTATCCAAACCCTAACCATCACGCTAAACCTAACCTTGACGCTAACCCTCATCCTCACCCTAAACCTCAGCCTAACACTTACTCACACCCTTACCCTCACCCTAACCCTAACCCTAAACCTAAATTTTACCCTAAACCTCACCCTCAATCTAACTCTCACCCTAACCTTTACCCTCACCCTAACTCTTACCCTAAACCTAAGCCTATCTCTCACACTAACCCTAACCCTAACCCTCAGTCTAACCCTTATCCTAACCCTAAACCTAGCCCTAAACCTCACCCTAATCCTAACCCTAACCCTCAGCCTAACCCTCATCCTAACCATAGCCCTAAACCTTACCCTCACCCAAATCCTAACCGTAAACCTAAACCTCACCCTAAACCTAACACTCACCCTCACCCTCCTTCACCTTCAGCCTAACCCTAATCCTAACCTAATCATAACCCTCACCCTCACCCCAACTCTAACCCTAAACCTAACCATAACACCCACCCTCACCCTTACCTTAACCCTAACAATATACCTAATCCTCAACCTAACCCTAACCCTCACCCTAATCCTAAACCTAAACCTCACTCTCAAACTCACACTATCTCTAACCCAAACCCTAACCCTAACCCTCACCCTCACTCTCAACCCTACCCTCACCCTAACCCTAATCTTCACCCACACCCTAACCCTCACCCTCAACAGAACCCTCACCCACAACCAAACCCTCATCCTCACCCTAACCATCACCCTCACTCTAAACATCACCCAAAACCTAACCCTCACCCTAACCCTAACCCAAACCCTATTCCAAACCCTCACACTCGCCCTAACCCTCACCCTAACCCTTACCCTCACCCTAACCCTTACCCTCACCCTAACCCTAACCATAACCCTCAAAATAACCGTAACCCTCACTCTAGCCCTAAACGTAACCCTGACCCTGACCTTCACCCACACCCTGATCCTCACCCTCAGCTGAACCCTAACCCTAATCCTATTCCTATTCCTAACCCTCAGCCTCACATTAAACCTAACCCTAACCCTAAACCTCACCCTCACTCTAACCTTCACCTTCACCCTAAACATCATCCTAACCCTAACCCTCACACTAACCCTAACCCGAACCCTCACCCTGAACCTAACCTAAGCTTAATCCTCACCCTCACCCTAATCCTCACCATAACCCTAACCTTTAACTAACCGAAACCCTCACCGTCACCCTCAGCCTAACCCTCACCCTCAGCCAAGCCCTCACCCTAACCCTAACCTTAACCCTAACACTCACATTCAAATTCCCCTTCCCCCTCAGCCTTACCCTAACAATAACCCTAATCCTAACACTAACCCTCAACCCCACCCTCACCCTAACCCTAACCCTAACAATAACCCTCACCCTCATCCTAACCCAAACCCTAAACCTAACAATAAGTCTAAACCTAATCCTAACCCTAAAACTCACCCTAACCCTAAAGCTCAACCTCACTGTCACCCTCACACTAACCCTCAACCTCACCCTAAACATCACCTTAACCTAACCCTAACGTTCAATCTAACTCTCACCCTAAAACTAACCCTAACCCTAAACATTATCCTCACACTAACCCTAACCCTAACCTTCACACTAACCCTAACCCTCAACCTAACCGTATCCCGACACCTCACCCTAACTCTCACCCTAAACCTAACTCTAACCCTAACACTTACCCTAACCCTCACCATCACCCTAACGCTCACCCTAACCCTAACCCTCACTCTAAACCTAAAACTCAACCTAAACCTAACCCTCACCCTGTTCCTCACCCTAACCCTAACCCTAACGCTAACCCTCACCCAAAACTTTACTTTAACCCTAACTCTCACCTTAAACCTAACACTCACCCTAACATTAACCCTCAAACAAACACTAACCCTAGCCCTCACCCTCACCCTCACCCTCAACCTAACCCTAACACTCATCCTAACCCTAAACCTAAACCTCACACTAAAACTAAACCATACCCTAACCCTAATCCTTACCCTATCCCTAAACTTAACCCTAACCCTCACCCTAACCCTCAACCTCACCCTAACCCTAATGCTAACCCTAACCCTCACCCTCAACTAACCCTCAATCTAACCCTTACCCTCACCCTAACCCTTACCCATACCCTAACCCTAACCAACAACCTCGCCCTAACCCTCACACTAACACTTACCTACACCCTCACCCTAACCCTAACACTCATCCTAATCCTAACCCTAACCGTAGTCCTCACCCTAACACTTACCCTGACCCTCACCCTAATCATAACCCTCAACCTCACCCTAACCCTCACCCTAAGCCTTGCCCTCACCCTAACTCTAATCTTAACCCTAACTCTCACCCTCACACTCACCCTAATGCTAACCCTAACACTAAGACTCACCCTAACCCTAACCCTAACACTTACCCTCACCCTAACCCTAACCCTCACCCTCACCCTAAACCTCAACCTAACACTTAACCAAAACCTAACCCTCAACCTAACCCGAACCATAAACCTAACCTTGATGCGAACCCTCACCGTCACCCTAAACCTTACCCTAACACTTACCCACACCCTTATCCTAACCCTCACCCTAACCCTAAACCTCACCCTTCCCCTGATTCTCACCCTTACCTTTACCCTCACCCTAACTCTTACCCTAACCCTAAACCTAACCCTAACCCTACCCCTAACGCTTACCCTCACCCTAAGCCTAATCCTCACCCACACCTTAACCCTCACATTCAACTGAGCCCTCACCCTCACCCAAAACCTCATCCTCACCCTAACCCTCACCCTCACTCAAAACATCACCCAAACACTAACCCTCACCCCAACCCTAACAAAAACCCTAGTCCAAACCCTCACACTCACCCTAACCCTCACCCTAAACCTTACCCTCACCCTAACCCTTACCCTGACCCTAACCCTAACCATAACACTCACAATAACCGTAACACTCACTCTAACCCTAACCCTAAACCTGACCCTAACGTTCACCCTCACCCTGATCCTCACACTAAGCTTAACCCTAACCCTAATCCTAGCCCTCACGCTCACCCTAACCCTCACCCTCAGCCTAAACATCACCCTAATCCTAACCCGAACCCGAACCCTAACCCGAACCCGAACCCTGAACCTAACCTCAACTTAATCCTCACCCTAATCCTGACCATAACCCTAACCTTTACCTAACATAAACCCTCACCCTCACCCTCAGCCTAACCCTCACCCTAACTCAAGCCCTCACCTTAACCCTAACCTTAACCCTAACCCTCACCCTCAAACTCCCCTTCCCCCTCAGCCTTACTTTAACCATAACCCTAATCCTAACACTAACCCTCAACATCACCCTCACCCTAACCCTAACCCTAACCCTAACAATTACCCTCACCTTCATCCTAACCCTAAACCTAACAATAACTCTAACCCTAACCCGAACCCTAAAACTCACCCTAACCCTAATCCTATACCTAACCTTCACCCTAACCCTCACCCTCACACTAACCCTCAACCTCACCCCAAACATCACCTTAACCCTAACTCTAAACCTAACCCTCACCCTCACCCTAACCCTCACCATCACCCTAATGCTCACCCTAACCCTAACCCTCACCCTAAACCTAACCCTCACCCTAAACCTAACCCTCACCCTGACCCTCACCCTAACCCTAACCCTAACTCTAATCCTCACCCTAACCCTTACTTTAACCCTAACCCTCACGCAAAACCTAAGGCTCACCCTAACACTAAACCTCACACTAACTCTAACCCTAGCCCTCACCCTCACCCTCACCCTCAACCTAACCCTAACACTCATCCTAACCCTAACCCTAAACCTAAACCTCACACTAAACCGAAACCTCACCCTAACCCTAATCCTCACACTAAACCTAACAGTCACTCTATCCTTAACCCTACCCCTCAGCTTAACCCTCACCCTAAACCTCACCCTAACCCAAACACTAACACTAACCCTCACAATAAACCTCACCCTATACCGCACCCTCAACATAACCCTAACCCTAAATCTTACCCTAATCCTAAACCACAACCTAACCTTCACCCTCACCCTAAACATCACCCAAACCTTAACTCTCACCCTAACCCTAACCCTAACCCTTACCCTAAACCTAACCCTCACCCTCACGCTAATCTTCACCATAACCCTAACTATGACCTAAAAGAAACCCTCACACTAACCCTCACCCTCACCCTAGCCCTCACCCTAACCCTAACCGAACCCTAACCCTCACCTTCACCCTAACCTTCACCCTAACCCTTACCCTTACTGTAACCCTAAACCTAACCCTAATCATAACCCTCACACTAACCGTCACCTTCACAATAACCATAACCCTAACCCTAACCCTAAGCTTTACCCTCACACTGACCCTCACCCAGACCCTAACCCTATTCCTAATCCTAACCCTCACAATCACCCTCAACCTAAACCTAACCCTAACACTAACCCTCACCCTCAACCTCACGGAACACTCACCCTCACTCTAAATATCACCCTAACCCTAACCCTCACCCTAAACCTAACCTCAGCTTAACCCTCACCCTCAACCTAATCCTCACCCTATCCCTAACCCTAACTTAAACAAAACCCTCACCTACACACTAACACTCACCCTCACCCTAGCCCTAACACTAACCCTAACCATAACACTTACCCACAAACTAACTCTCACACTGATCCTCACTCTAACCCTAATCCTAACCCTAATCCTAACCCTAATGCTCACCCTACACCTCTCCCTAACCCTAACTATAACCCTAACGCTCACCCTCATCCTAAACCTCATGCTCACCCGAGCACTCACCCTCACCCTAAAACATACTCTCACACTAAACATCACCTAAACCCTAACCCTCAACCTAATCCTAACCCTAACCCCCACTCTAACCCAAACCCTCACCCTAACCCTCACACTAACCCTTACCCACAACATAATGCTATCCCTCAAACTCAATCTTACCATCACCCTAACACTTACCCTCACCCTAACACTCACAATAACCCTCACCCTAAACCTAACCCTCAGCCTCGCCCTAACCCTCACACTAACCTTTATACTCACCTTCACCCTAACGCTCACCTTCACCCGAGACATCACCCTCACCCTAACCCTAACTATAACCCTCAACCTCACCCACAACCTCAGCCTAAACCTAATCCTAACCCTAAACCTAAACCTCACCCTCACCCTCACCCAAACCTAACCCTCACCCCAACACTAAACCTCACCCTAACACTAACCCTCACCCTCACCCTCACCCTAATCCTAACCCTAACTCTAATCCTAACCCTCAACCTCACCATAACCCTCACCCTAACCCTTACCCTCACCTTCACCTAACCCTAACCCTAACCCTCACACTAACCCTAACCATCACCCTAACGGTAACACTAATCCTAACCCTTACCCTCACAATCACCCTAACTCTAACCCTTACCCTCACCCTAACCCTAACCCTAACAGTAACCCTGACCCTAAAACTAGTCCTCACACTAACCCTAACCCTCATCCACACCTTAACCCAAACCCTCACCCGAACCTGAACCCTAACCCTAACGCTAAAACTAACCCTAACACTCCCACTAAACCTAACACTCACCCTAACTGTAACCCTACCCATCAGCCTAAACCTCACCCGAAGCCTAACCCTAAATCTAAACCTCACCCTATCCCTAAACCTAACCCTAACCCTCACACTCACCCTAGCCCTCACCCTAACCCTACCCCAAACCCTAAATCTCACACTAAACATAACCCTCACCCTATCCCTAACCCTACAACTCAGCCTATGACTCACCATAACCCTAACCCTAACCCTAAACCTAAACCTCACCCTATCCCTAACCCTAACCCTAACCCTCACACTCACCCTAGCCCTCAACCTAACCTCACCCTAACCCTATAACTAACCCTAAACCTCACCCGCATCTTAACCCTCACCCTAACCCTTCTCCTCACACTAATCCTAACTCAACCCTAATCTTTACCCTAAAACTCACACTAAACCTAACCATTACTCTAAACATAACCCTACCCCACAGCCTAACCCTCATCCTAACCCTAACCCTAACCCTATCCCTCAACCTAACTCTAAACCTAACCCTAACCCTCACCCTAACCCTCACCCTCACCCTCACCCTCACACTCACCCTCAGCCTTACCATAACCCTAACCCTAATCCTAAACCTAACCCTCACCCACACCGTCACCCTAACTCTAAACAGAACCCTAACCATAACCCTCCCCCTCCTTCAAACCCTCCCCCGAAACCTCACTCTCACCCTAACGCTCACCCTCACTCTAACCCTCACCCTAACCCTCATCCTAACCCTCACCCTCAACCTCACACTCAACCTAACCCTCACCATCACCTTAACCATAACCATAATCCTCACGCTAACCCTAACCCTAAACCTCCCCCTCACCCGAACCTTCACCCTCACCCTCACCATAAACATCACCCTAACAATAACCCTCACTCTAATCCTAACCCTAACGCTCACCCTAACCGAAACCCTCACATTAACCCTCAACCTCATCCTAAACGTCACCCTAATCTTACCCTAAACATTACCTAAACTAAACCCTCACCCTCACCCTAACCTTAACCATAAACCTAACCTGCACACTAACCCTAACCCTAACCCTCAGCATAACGCTAATCCTAACCCTAACCATACCCATAATCCTCACCCTAACCCTAACCATAACCCTAAACCTAAGCCTCACCCTCATCCTCACCCTCACCCTCACACTAAGCCTAACCCTAACCCTAATCCTAAACCTAAACATCACCCTCACCCTAAACCTAACACTAAGCATTACTCTGATCCTCACCCTCACCTTTACGCTAACCCTCACCATCACCCTAAACCTCACCCAAACCCGAACCCTCACCTCAACCTAACCCTCACTCTCACCCTAACCCTAAACCTAACCTTAATCCTCTCCCTAACCCTCACAATAACCCTATCCCTCACCCTAACCGTTATCCTCACACTTACCCTAAACCTCACACTAACCCCAAAACTCACCCTAATCCTGACCATACCCCTCACCCTAATCCTAACCCTAACCCTAACCCACACCATAAATCTAACACTAACCCTCACCCTCAGCCTAACCCTCATCCACACCCTAATCCTCACCCTCACCCGAACCATCACTGTCACCCTAACCCTCAACCTCACCCTAAACATCACCCTAAACCTAACCTCACCCTAACCCTAAACATAACACTCACCCTCAACCCAACCCTAATCCTAAACCTAACACGAACCCTCACCCTAACCCTGACCCTCACACTCACGCTATCCCTAACCCTCACCCTAACGTAACCCTAACCCTACCCCTCACACTATCCCTCACCCTAACACTTACCCTCACCCTAAGACAAACCCTAACCCTCACCCTCAACCTAGCCCTCACCCTAACACTAATCCTAACCCTAACCCTAACCCTAAAACTAACCCTCACCCTAACCCTCACCTTGACCCTCACCCTAACCCTAAACCTAACCCTAACCCTAACCCTCACCCTCAGCCTCACCCTAACCCTAACCCTAACGCTAATTCAAACCCTAACACTCACCCAGACCCTAAACCTCACCCTAATCCTTAGCATCACCCTCACCCTAACCGGAACCCACACCTTAACCTTAACCCTCTCCCTACCCCTAACCCTAACCCTCAACCTCACACTCACTCTAACCCTAACCCTAACCCTCACCCTCACCCTAACCTTAAACCTAATGCTAACCCTAACCCTCATCCTCACCCTAACATTAACCCTACCCCTTATCCTAACCCAAAACCTAACCCTAATGCTAAACCTAACCCTCACCCTCACCCTAATCCTCACCCTAACCCTTACCCTCACCCTCTCCCTAAACCTTACCTTAAACATACACATGAGCCTAACCCTCACCTTAACCCTTACCCTCACTATAAACCTAACACTAACCCTAATCCTCACACTAACCCTAAACCTAAGCCTAACCCTAACCCTCACTTTAACCCTCACCCTAATCCTAACCCTGACCCTCACCCTCACTGTAACACTAACACTAAACCTAAACCTCACCCTCACCCTAACCCCCACTGTCACCCCAACCCTCAATGTCACCCTAACCCTAACACTCACCCTAAACCTCACCCTAACCCTTACCCTAACCATAAACTTAACACTAACCCACAGCCTAAACCTCACCAGAATCCTCACCGTCACCCTCACCCTCACCCTAACTGTAAGCCTACGACTCACCCCAACCCTAAACCTAAGTCTAACCCTCACCCTCAACCTAAGCCTAACCAGAAATCTAACCCTATACCTCACCCTAACCCTAAATCTAAACCTAACCCTAACTCTTACTCTCATCCTAATCCTCACCCTAACCCTTTCCTCACACTAACCCTAATCCTACCCCTCACACTAACCCTAACCCTCAGCATCAACCTAACATTAGCCCTCACCTACACCCTAACCCTCACCCTCACCCCCAACCTCACCCTCACCCTAAACATCACCTTAACCCTAACCCTCAGCCTAACCCTAACCCTAAACCTTACCTTAACCCTAACCCTCACCTTCAACCACACCCTCAGCCTAATCCTCACCCTAAACTTAAATCTAACCCTTTCCTAACCAAAAACCGCACCCTCACCCTAACACTCACCCTAAACGTCGCCCTCACTCTAGCCCTCACACTAAGCCAAACCCTAACCCTAACCCTCAAACTCAACCTCATCCTCAACCTCAGCCTCAACCTAACCCTAAACATATTCCTAACCCTAAACCTCAGCCTCACCCTCACTCTAACCCTAACTGTAAACCTAATGCTAACCCTAAACCTCACCCTCACCTTAACCCTAATTCTAACCCTCACCCTAACCCTAACCCTAACCCTAATGCTATACCCAACCCTAACCCTCACCCTAAGACTAATGCTAACCCTAATACTCAACCACAACCTAAACCTCACACAAAACCTTACCCACATCCTAACCCTCACCCTAACCCTAACCCTAAACCTAAAACTCACCCAAACACTCACCCTAAACTTTACCCTAAACCTCACCCTCACCCTGACCCTCACCCTAACCTCTACCCACACCCTCACCCTAAACCTAACCATAACCCTCACACTAAACCTAACCCTCACCCTAACCCTAACCATAATCCTCACCCTAAACCTTTTCCTAACCCTAAACCTAACCCTCAAACTAACCCTAACCCAAAACATTGCCCTAACCCTAACTCTCACACTCACCCTCAGCCTAACACTAACCCGAACCCTAATCCTAACCCTAACCCTCACCCTCACACTCACCTTAACTTGAACCCTAACCTTAAACCTAACCTTCACCCTAACCATAAACCTATTCCTAATGCACACCCTAACCCTAAACATTACCCTAAACCTAACCCTAACCCTAACCCTTAACCTCACCCTAACCCTAACTCTCACCCTAACTCTCACCTTAACCCTAACGCTAACCCTAAACCTCACCCTCACCCTAAACCTCACCCTAACCCAAACCCTCACCATAGCCCTAAGAGTAACCCTAACCCTAATTCTCACACTCACCCTAACCCTAACCTTCACCCTATCGCTCACCCTAACCCTAACCCTCACCCTCACCCTAAACTTCACCCTCACCTTAACCCTCACCCTCATCCTAACCCTAAACCTCACCCCAACCCTAACCCTCACACTAACCCTAACTTTAACCCTCACCCTAAACCTTAATCTAACCCTCACCCTCACTCTCACCCTAATCCTCAACCTAATCCTGATCCTTACACTAACCCTAACACTAACCCTCACACTAAACCTAATCCTCACCCTAAACCTAAACATAACCCTCACCCCAACCCTCACCCTAACTCTAACCATAACACTCACCCTAATCCTAACCCTAAACCTAACCCTCTCCCTAACCCTAACCCTAGCCCTCACCCTACCCCTCACCCTAAACCTAACCCTCACTCTTACCCTAATCCTAACCCTCAACCTGACCGTACCCCTCACCTTCACCCTAACCCTCACCCTAACCCTACCCCTCACCAACACCCTAACTCTCACCCTCACCCGAACCCTCACTCTCACCCTAACCTTCACCAACACCCTTAGCCACACCCTCAAACGAATCCTTACTCTCACCCTCACCCTCACCCTAAACATCACCCTAACCCTAACCCTCAACTTAACCCTAAACCTAACCCTCCCCCTAACCCTAACCCTAAACTTAAACCTCACCCTCACCCTAATACTCACCCTAAACCTAAATCTATACCTTTCCTAACCGAAAACCTCAGCTTCACCCTAACCCTCACCTTAGCCCTGACCCTCACCCTAGCCCTCACCCTAAACCTAACGCTAAACTTAACCCTGACCCTCACGCTCACCCTCACCCTCACCCTCAGCGTCACCCTAACCCTCAACCTAATCCTAACCCTAACCCTAACCCTCACCCTCACTCTAAACCTAACCTTAACCTGCAACATAAGCCTAACCCTAACAGTAATGCTAACCCTAACCCTCAACCTCACCCTAACCCTAACCCTAACACTCAACCTAAACCTAACCCTAACCCTAATGGTAACCCTAACCCTCTCCCTCATCCTAACCCTGACCCTCACCCTTTCCCAAACCCTCACCCTCACCCTATCCGTAATCCTAACAATAACCCTAACCCTGACTCTAACCCTAACCCTAATCCTACCCCTCAGCTTAACCCTCATCCTCACCCTAACACTCACCATCTCCCTAACATTAATGATAAGCCTAAATATCAACCTCACCCTAACCGTTGCCCTAACCCTTACCCTCACCATAACCCTATAGCTCAACCTCAACCTAACCCTCACCCTAACCCTTACACTCACCCTAACCCTCACCCAACCCTAACCCTAACCCTAAACCTCACCCTAACCCCCACCCTAACATTCACCCTAACCCTAAGGCTAACCCTACACATCAGTCTCACCCTAACTCTTTTTCTCACACTAACTCTAACCCTAAACCTAACCGTAACCCTCACACTAAGCCTAAACCTCATCCTAAACCTAACCCTACCTCTCACCCTAATACTCACCCTAACCCTAACCTTAACCCTAACCCGAACCCTAACATTAACCCTAATCCTCCCGCGAACCCTAAAGCTCATGGTTACCCTAAGCCTCACCCTCACCTACACCCTATCCCTTTCCATTCCCTGAAGCTTAACTCTCACCCTAAACCGCACGTCACCCTAAACATCAACCTAACCCTCACCCTCACCCAAACCCACACCCTCAATCTCACCCACAACCTAACCCTCACCCTCACCCAAACCCTCTCACTCTCCCTAATTTTCATTTTCACCTTAAACATCACCCTAAACCTAACACTCACCCTAACCCTAACCATAACCCTCACCCTCACCCTAACCCTAACCCTAACCCTAACCCTAACCCTAACCCTTACCCTAACACACAACATGACACTTAGGCTAAACTTAACCTTCACTCTCACCCTAACACTTACCATCACCCTAACCCTTACCCAAACCCTAACCCTCACACTAAAGAAAAGCCTCACCCTAACTCTAACCCTAAATCTACCCCTCACCCTAACCCTAGCCATGAGGGCTAGCATGAGCCTGACTCATACCCTCAACCTCAGCCTAACCCTAACCCTAACCCTAATCCTAAACCTAACCCTCACACTCGCACTCACCCTAAACATAACCCTAACCCTCATCCTCACACTAAGGCTAACCCTAACCAACCCTCACCCTCACCCTCACCCTAACCCTTAACCTCACCCTAACACTAACCTTAACCCTAACCCTAACCCTCACACTAACCCTAAAACTACCCCTCAGCCTAACCCTAACGCTCACCCTAAACCCAACACTGATGCTAACACAAATGTTCACTCTCAACCTAAGCCTCAGCCTAACCCTTACCCTCACCATAACCCTATCCCTCACCCTCTCCCTAGCCCTCACCCTACCCCTTCCCCTCACACTATCCCTCACCCTAACCCGAACCCTAACCCTAACCCTAAACTTCAACCTAACCCTCACCCTAACCCTCACCCTAACACTAAACCTAAGCCTAACACTCACCCTCACCCTAACTGTCATCCGAACCCTTAACCTCAACCTAACCCTAACCCTAGCCCTCACCCTAAACCTAACCCTCACCTTAAACTTCACCCTCACCCTAAACCTCACCCTAAACCTAACCCTAAACCTTTCCTAACCAAAAATATCACCCTCACCCTAGACCTCACCATAAACCTAACCCTAAACTTAACCCTCACCCTCACCCTTAGCCTCACCCTCAGCCTCACCTTAAACCTCACCCTTACTCTCACCCTAACCCTAACCCTCACCATAACCCTATCCCTAACCCTCAACCTAACCCACACCCTAACTCTTACGCTCACTGTAACCCTCACCCAACCCTAACCCAAACCCTAACCCTCACCCTAAACCCCACCCAATGCTTCACCATAACCCTAACGCTAACCCTAACCCTCAGTCTCAACCTAACCCTCACCCTAAACCTTATCCTCACAATAACCCTAACCCTTACCGTAACGGTCACACAAAGCCTAACCCTCATCCTAACCCTAACCCTACCTCTCACCCAAACCCTCACCCTAACCCTATCCCTACCCGTAACGCTCAACCTAAACCTAACACTCACCCTCACCCTAATCCTCACCCTCAACCTAACCCTAACCCTTACCAAACCGAAAGCCTCACCCTTAACCTCACCCACGCCCTCACCCTCAGCTTAACGCTTACACTAACCCTAATCCAAACCCTAACTCTTACCCTCAACCTAAACCTAACCCTAACCCTAATCCTCACCATCACCCTCTCACTCACCCTCACCCGCACCCTAATCCTCACGCTCTACCTCACCCTAACCGTAACCCTCAAGGTCACCCTTAACATCACCCTAAACCTAACTCTCACGCTAACCCTAACCCTTACCATAATCCTAACCCTAACCCTAACCCTCAACCTAACCATAAACCTAAGCCTAACCCTCACCCTAACTCTAACAATAACCCTAACCCTAAACGTCAACCTAACCCTCATCCTAACCCTAACCCTAACACTAACCCTAACCCTGACCCACAATCTAACCCTCCCCTTAACCCTCACCCTCACCCTAAACATTACCCTCACCATAACCCTAACACTAACCCAACCCTGACCCTCAATCTAACCCTCTCCTTAACCCTCACCCTCACCCTAAACATCACCCTCACCGTAACCCTAATCCTAACACTAACCCTAAACCTCACCCTAACCCTAACCTCAGCTTAACCCTAACCCTGATGTAAACTAAACCCTCACCCTCAACCTCACCCTAATCCCTACCCTACCCCTAACCCTGACGTAAAGGAAACCCTAACCCTCAACTTCACACTAACCCTCACCTTAACCCTCACCTTAATCCTGACCCTGATCTTAATCCTCAGCCTAACTCTAACACTAAACCTAAATCTCACCCTCACCTAATCCTCACCATCACCCTAACCCTCACCCTAAACCTAACCCTCAACCACACCCTAAACCTCACCCTCACCCTAGCCCTCACCCTCACCCTAATCCTAACACTAACCATCAACCTCACCCTCACCCTCTGGCTAAACCAAAACCTACCCTAACACTTAACCTCACCCTCACCCTCAAACTCACCCGCACCCTAACCCTAACACTAACAATAAACATCAACCTCACCCTAACCCTAATCCTAACCCTAACTCTAATCCTAAACCTCACCCTAACCCTCACCCTAACTCTAACCCTCACACTAACCCAAACTCTCACCCTAACCGTAACACTAACCCTAACCCTTACCCTAACCCTAACCCTAACCCTAACCCTAACAATAACCCTAACCCTAACCCTAACCGTAACCCTTACCCTCACTCTAACCCTAACCCTAACAGTAACCCTAACCCTGAACCTAGTCCTCACACTAACCCTAACCCTCACCCACACTTTAATCCGAACCCTCACCCGAACCCTCACCCTAACCCTAACCCTAAACCTAACCCTAACACTCTCACTAAACCTAACCCTCACCCTAACTGTAACCCTAGCCATCAGCCTAAACCTCACCCTAACCCTAACCCTAACCCTACCCCAAACACTAACCCTCACACTAAACCTAACCCTCACCCTATCCCGAAACCTACCCCTCAGCCTAAGACTCACCTGAACCCTAACCCTAACCCTAAACCTAATTCTCACCCTATCCCTAACCCTAACCCTAACACTCACACCCACCCTAGCCCTCACCCTAAACATACCCTAAACCTATCCCAAAACCTAAACCTCACACTCATCCTAGCCATCACCCTAACCCTTCTCCTCACCATAAACCTAACCCTGAACCTAACCTTAACCCTAAATCTCACACTAAACCTAACCCTCACCCTAACCCTAAACCTACCCCACAACCTAACCCTCATCCTAACCCTAACCCTAACCCTAACCCTATCCCTCACCCTAACCCTAACGCTAACATTAACCTAACCCTCCCCCTAACCCGAACCCTAACCTCACCCTCACATTCACCCTCAGCCTAACCCTAAACCTAACCCTAAACCTAAACCTAACCCTCACCCACACCCTCAACCTAACTCTAACCCGAACACTAACCATAACCCTCCACCTCACTCTCAACGGAACCCACACTCTCACCCTAATGCTCACCCTCACCCTAACCCTCGTCCTCACCCTCACCCTCAACCTCACCCTCAACCTCAACATCACCCTAAACCTAACCCTAACCATAACCCTCATGCTAACCCTAACGCTAAACCTAACCCTCACACACACCTTAACCCTAACACTCACCTTAACCCTAACCCTAACCCACACCCTAACCCTCACCCTCACCCTCAACCTCAACCTCACACTCACCCTAACCCTCACCATTACCCTAACCCTAACGCTAATCAAAACCCTCACGCTAACCCTAACTCTAACCCTAAACCTCACACTCACCTTAATCCTAACCCTCACCCTCACCCTTACCGTAAACCTAACCCTTACCCTAACCCTCACCGTCAACCTCACCCTCACCCTGACCCTCACCCTAAGCCTAACCCTAACCCTAATCCTAAACATAATCCCAACCCTTACCCTAAACCTAATCCTAACTGTAACCCTCACCCTCACCCTCACCCTAAACCTCATCCTAAATCTAACGCTCACCCTCACCCTAAACCTAACCCTAACAATCACCCTCATCCTCACCCTTACCCTTACCATAACCATAACCCTCACCCTCACCCTAACCCTAACCCTAACCCTCACCCTAAACCTAACCCTGACCCTCACCCTAACCCTAACCCTAACCCTCACCCTAAACCTAACCCTCACCCTCACCCTAACCCTAACCCTATGCCTCACCCTAACCCTCACGCTCACCCTAACTCTAACCCTAATCTCAAGCTAACCCTAACCCGAATCCTCCCCCTCACCATAACCTTAACCCTTACCCTAACATTTAACCCTAAACCTAACCCTCAGCCTAACGCTCATCCTAAACCTAAACCTAAATCTCATCCTAACCCTAACATTAACCCTCACCTTCACCCTCACCGTTATCATAACACTAACCCTAAAAATAAACCTGACCCTAACCCTCACCCTAACCATAACACTCACCCTAACCCAAACCCTCACCCTAACACTTACCCTCACACTAACCCTAACCCTAAGCCTAAGACTAACGCTCACACTAACCCTAACCCTTACCCTAACCCTAAACCTCAACATCACCCTCACCCTCAGCCTAACTCTAGTACTTACCCTCAACCTATAACTTCCCCTCAACCTAACGCTAACCCTAACCCTCACCTTCACCCTCACCCTCACCTCACCATAACCCTATCCCTCACCGTCCACCTAAACCTAACCCTAACACTTGCCCTCACCTTAACACTCACCCTAACCCTAACCCTGAACCTAACCCTCACCCAAATGCTCACCTTAACACTAACACTAAACCTATCCCTCACCCTCAGTCTAACTCTCACCCTAAAGCTTACCCTCACCCTAAACCTAATCCTCACACTAACCCTAAACCTAACCCTAACCCTAAACCTCACTTTAACCTTCACCTTAATCCTGACCCTGATCTTAACCCTCAGCCTAACTCTAACACCTACATCTCACCCTCACCTAACCCTCACCATCACCCTAACCCTCAACCTAAATCTAACTGTCACCCACACCCTAAACCTCACCCTCAGGCTCACCCTCGCCCCAAAGCTAACACTAACTGTAAACTTCACCCTCACCATCATACTAACACTAATCTTAAACCTAACCCTCACACTCACCCTAAACCTAACCCTAACCCTAAACCTCACCCTCACCCTAACCTTCAACCTCACCCTAAACCTCACCCTCATCTTAACCCACACCCTAAACCTAACCCTAACCTTAAACCTCACCTTCACCCTAACCTTCAACCTCACCCTAAACCTCACCCTCATCCTAACCCTCACCTTAACCCTAAACATAAGCCTCTCCCTCACTCTAACCCTCACCCTAACCCTAACCCTCACCCTCCAACTCACGCTAACCCTAACCCTCACTCTTACCCTAAACCACACTCTAACCCTTAACCTTACCATAACCCTAATACTAACCCTAACCCTCACACTAAACCTAAACCTCACCCTCACCCTAACCCTAACCCTACCCCTCACATTAACCCTAACCTCACCCTAACTCTAACACTAACCCTCACCCTCACCCAAACCCGAACCCTCACCTCAACCTAACCCTCACTCTCACCCTAACCCTAAACCTAACCCTAATCCTCTCCCTAACCCTCACCCTCACCCTCACCCTCACCTTAAGCCTAACCCTAACCCTAATCCTAAACCTAACCCTCACCCTCACCCTAAAACTAACCCTAAACCTAATCCTAAACCAAACCCTCACCTTCACCATAAACCTAACACTAACCATCACCCTCACACGCCTCCTTACCCTAACCCCAACCCTATGCCTTACCCTAACCCTAACCCTCACCATAACCGAACCCTCACCCTCACCCTCACCCTCACCCTAACCCTAAAAATAACCCTATCCCTCACTCTAGCCCTTATCCTCACACTTACCCTAAACCTAACCCAAAACCTCACACTAACCCTAAACCTCACACTAACCCTGACTCAACCCCTCACCCTAAACCTCACCCTAATCCTAACCCTAACCATAACCCACACCTTAAAACTAAACCTAACCCTCACCCTCACTTTAACCCTCACCTTAATCCTAACCCTGACCCTAACCCTCACTGTAACGCTAACACTAAACCTAAACCTAACCCTCATCCTAAACCTCACTGTCACCCTAAACATCACCCTAACCCTCACCCTCACACTCAGGCTAACCCTAACACTCAATGTCACCCTAACTCTCACTCTAAACCTTAACCTTACCCTAACCCTAACCCACACCCTCACACTAAACCTAAACCTCAACCTCATCCCAACCCTAACCCTACCCATCACCCTAATACTTACCCTCACCCTAACCCAAACCCTAACCCTCACCCTCATCTAGCCTTCAACCTTACACTAATCCTAACCCTAAACCTAACCCTCACCCTCACCCTGACCCTCACTCAAACCCTAACTCTAACCCTAACCCTCACCCTCACCTTCACCCTAACCCTATCTCTAATTCAAACCCTAACCCTCACCCATACCCTAAACCTCACCCGAATCCTTAGCCTCACCCTCACCCTAATTGGAACCCACACCTTAACCTTAACTCTCACTCTAACCCTGACCCTAAACCTGAACCTAACACTCACCCTAAACCTAACCCTAACCCTCACACTCAACCTAACCCTAAACCTAATGCTAACCCGAAACTTCATCCTCACCCTAACCCTAACCCTACCCCTCACCCTAACCCAAACCCTAACCCTAAGGCTAACCCTAACCCTCAACCTCACCCTACCCCTCACTCTAAACCTTACCCTCACCCTCTCCCTCACCCTTACCCTAAACGTACCCATCAGCCTAAACCTCACCTTAACCCTTACCCTCACTATAAACTTAAAACTAACCCCAACCCTAACCCTAACCCTCACTTTAACCCTCACACTAAGCCTAACCCTGACCCTAACCCTCACTGTCACCCTAACCCTCAACCTAACCCTAACCCTCACCCTAAATCTCACGCTAACCCTTACCCTCACCACAAACTTAACCCTAACCCACACCCTAACCCTCACCCGAAACCAAACCCTCACCCTAACTGTAACACTAACACTCACCCCAACCCTAACCCTCACCCTAACCCTAACTCTAACTCTCACCCTCAACCTAACCTACACCCGAACTCTAACCCTATACCTCACACTACCCTTAATGCTAAACATAACCCTAAATCTTAGTCTCATCCTAATCCTCACCCTAACCCTTTTCCTCACACTAACCCTAATCCTAACCCTCACACTAGCTCTAACCCTCAACCTAACCCTCACTGTCACCCTAATCCTCACCCTACCCCTAACCCTCAACTACACCCTAACACTCACCCTCACCCTCACCCTAAAAATCACCCTAACCCTAACCCTCACCCTAACCCTAACCTTAACCCTCACCTTAACCCTAACCCTCACCTTCAACCTCACCCTCAGCCTAATCCTCACCCTAAACCTAATCCTAACCATTTCCTAACCGAAAACAGCACCCTCACCCTAACCCTCATCCTAACCTTTGCCCTCACCCTAGCCCTCACCTTAAGCCTAACCCTAACCCTAACCCTCAACCTCAACCTCATCCTCAACCTCAGCCTCACCCTAACCCTAAACCTAATCCGAAACCTAACCCTCACCCAAACCCTCACTGTAACCATAACCATAAACCTAATGCTAACCCTAAACCTCACCCTCAACTTAACCCTAATCCTAACCCTCACCCTAACCCTAACCCTAAGCCTAATGCCATACCTAACCCTAACCCTCACACTAAGACTAATGCAAACCCTAATACTCTACCACAACCTAAACATCACCCTAACACTTACCCTCATCCTAACCCTCACCTTAACCCTAAACCTGAACCTAATCCTCATCCAAACACTCACCCTATCCCTTACAGTAACCCTATCCTTCACCCTCACCCTAACCCTCACCATATCCCTTATCCTCACACTAACCCTAACCCTAAACCTACACCTCACACTAACGCTAACCCTTAACTCAACGCTAACCCTAACCCTAAACCTAACCCTCATCCAAATGCTCACCCTAACCCTAACATTAACCTTATCCCTCACCCTCACCATAACCCTCACCCTAACACATACCCTCACCCTAACCCTAACCCTAACCCTAACACTCAACCTAAACCTAACCCTAACACTAATGCTAACCCGAACCCTCACCATCAACCGAACCCACACCCTCACCCTAACACTCACCTAATCCTCACCCTAACCCTAACATTACCTAACCAAGACCCTCACCCTCACTCTCAACTTCACCCTAACACTCACCCTCACCCTAGCCCTCACCCTAACCGTAACCCTAACCCTAAACCTCACCCTCATCCTCAACCTCAGCCTAACCCTATCCCTATCCCTAATCCTAACCGTCAACCTCAACCTAAGCTTAACCCTAACACTCAACCCTCACCCTAAGCCTCACCCTAACCCTAACTCTAACCCTAACCCTCACCCTCATCCTAGCGCTCAACATAAACCTAACTCTAATCCTAACCCTAAACCTAAACCTCATCTTCACCCTCACCCTCACCCTCACCCTCAGCCTAATCCTAACCCTAACCCTAATACTAACTCTAAACCTAACCCTAACCCTACCTCTACCACTAACCCTAGCCCTCACCCTCACTCATACCCTCAACCTCAGCCTGACCCTAAACCTAATCCTAAACCTTACCTTCACACTCACACTCACCCTTAGCCTAAACCTAATCCTCACCCTCACCCTAAGTCTAACCCTAAACCTCACCCTCACCCTATCCCTTAACCTCCCCCGAAACCTAACCCTAACCCAAACCCTTAAACTACCCCTCAGCCTAAGTCTAACCCTCAACCTCAACCCAAACCTGATGCTAACTCAAATGTTCACTCTCAACCTAAGCCTCAGCCTAACAGTTACCCTCACCATAACCCTATCCCTCCCCTCTCCCTAACACTCACCCTACCCCCTCCCCTCACCCTAAACCTCACCCTAACCCAAAGCCTAACCCTAAGCCTAACCTTCACCCTAAGCCTCACCCTAACCCTAACCCTAACCCTCACCCTCAAACTCACCCTAAACCTAAACCTAAACTTAACCCTCACCCTCACCCTAACTGTCATCCTAACCCTTACCCTCACCCTAAACCTAAACCTAACCCTAACCCTAACACTCAACCTAAACCAAACCCTAACCCTAATGCTACCCCTAACCCTCACACTCACAGTAACCTAGACCCTAACCCTTACCCTTACCATCACTCTCACTCTCACCCTAACCCTAACCCTTACCCTCACCATAACTCTATCCCTCACTCTCAACCAAATCCTCACTCTAAACCTTACGCTCACCCTAACCCTCACCCAACACTAACCCGAACCCTAAACCACACCCTAACCCCCACACTAACCTTCACCCTAACCCTAACGCTAACCCTAACCCTCACTCTCAACCTAACGCTCATCCTAACCCTTACCTCACATTAACCCTAACCCTAACCGTAACCCTCACACTAAGCCTAACCCTCAACCTAACCCTAATCCTCACCCTCACCATAATCCTCACCCTAAACATAACCCTAACCCTTACCTAACCGAAACCCTAACCCTCACCCTCACCCTCACGCTCAGCCAAACCCTTACCCTAAACCTAATAGTACCCTAACTCTTATCCTCACCCTAAATCTAACCTTAATGCTAACCCTCATGGTCACCCTCCCACTCATGCTCACCCTCACCCTAACCCTCACGCTCAACCTCACCCTGACCCTAACCCTCACCGTCACCCTAAACATCACCCTACCCCTAAACCTCACGCTAACCCTAACCCTTACCCTAACCTAATCCTAACCCTAACCCTAACCCTAACCCTCGCCCTAAACCTTATGCTAAGCCTAACTCTCATCCTCACCCTAATCCTCACCCTAACCCTCATCCTCACACTAACCCTAACCCTAACCCTCAGCATCACTCTAACCCTAAACTTAAACCTAAAACTAACACTCACCCTGAACCTAACCCTTACCCTTACCCTAAACCTAAACCTCACACTAACCCTCACCCTAACCCTCACCCTAAACCTAAACCTCACCCTCACCCTCACCCTAACCCTAACACTAACCCTGACCCTAAACCTAACCCTAACCCTAACCCTCACCCTAAACCTAAACCTAACCCTCAACCTTACCCTCACCCTAACCCTAAACCTAACCCTAACCCTCACCCTAACCCTAACCAGAATCCTAACTCTAACCCTCACCATCACCATCACCTCACCCTAACCCTCAATCTCAAACTTACCTTAACCCTAACCCTCAAACTAACCCAAACCCTCACCCTAACCCTAAGAATCTCCCTAATCCTAACCCTACCTTTCACCCTAACCTTAACCCTAAATGTCACCCTAACCTAACCCTCACCCTCACCCTCACCCTCTGCCTAACACTAACCGTAACCCTAATCCTAACCCTAACTCTTACCCTCATACTCACCCTAACTCAAACCCTAACCCTAACCCTATCCCTATCTCTAATTCTCACCCTAATCCTAAACCTCATCCTAACACTCACCGTCACCTTAAACTTCACCCAAACACTAACCATCACCCACACACTAACCCTCACCCGAAACCGAAACCTCAACCTCACCCTCACCCTAACCGAAACCCTAACACTCACCCCAAACCTAACCCTCAACCTAACCCTAATTCTAACACTCAACCTCAACCTAACCCTAACCCTAATCCTAACCCTAAACCTCACCCTAACCCTAACACTATACCTAACCTTAACTCTTACTTTCATCCTAATCCTCACCCTAAACCTTTTCCTCACACTAACACAAACACAAACCCTCACACTAACCCGAACCCTCACCCTAACCCTAACACTAAACCTAACCCTCACCCTGAACCTAACCCTAACCCTTTTCCACAACCTCACCCTAACCCTCACCGTCACCCTAACCCTCACCCTAAAACTAACCCTCACTTATACCCTAAAACTCACCCTCAACCTCACCCTCACCCTAAACATCACCCTAACCCTAACCCTCAGCCTAACCCTAAACCTAAACCTCACCTTAACGCTAACCCTCAACTTCAAACTCACCCTCACCCTAACCCTCACCCTAAATCTCACCCTCACCCTAGCCCTCACCCTAAACCTAACCCTAACCCAAAACCTCACCTTCAAGCTCATCCTCAACCTCAGCCTCACCCTAAACCTAATCCTAACCCTAATCCTCACCCTAACCCTCAGTCTAACGCTAACCTTAAACCTAATGCTAACCCTAAACCTCACCCTCAACTTTACCCTAATCCTAACCCTCACCCTCACCCTAACCCTAACCCTAATGCTATACATAACCCTAACCCTCACCCTAAGACTAATTCTAAGCCTAATACTCAACCTCACCTGAAACCTCACCCTAAAACTTACCCTCAGCCTACCCCTCACCCTAACCCTAAACCTAAACCTAATCTTCACCAAACAGTCAACCTAACCCTTACACTAACCCTATCCCTCACCCGCACCCTAACCCTCACCTAACCCTTATCCTCACACTAACCCTAAACGTAACCCTAAACCTCACACTAACTCTAATCCTCTCCCTAAACCTAACACTAAACCTCACCCTAAACCTAACCCTAAACTCAACCCTAACCCTAACCCTAACCCTAAACCTAATCCTAATCCTCACCCAAATGCTCACTCTAACACTAACACTAAACCTATCCCTCACCCTCACCCTATCCCTCACCCTAACGTTTACCTCACACTAACCCTAAAAATCAAACTAAACCTAACCCTCACCCTAACCCTAACCATAATCCTCACCCTAACCCTCATCCTAACCCTAACCCTAACCCTCAACCTATCCCTAACCCTAAATCTTACCCTCACCCTCACCCTAACCCTAACCCTTACCCTATCCCTAACCCTACCCCTCAGCCTAACCCTCACCCTCACGTTAATCCTAACCCTAACCCTCACCCTAAACATAACCCAAACCCTAACCCTCACCCTAACCCTAAACCTAACCTTCACACTAACCCTAACCCTTACCCTAAATCTAACCCTAACCCTAAAACTATCCCTAACCCTCACCCTCACCCTCACCCTAACCCTAACCCTAACCTAAAACCTCACACTAACCCTAACCCGAATCCTAACCTTAACCCTCACCGTCACCATCACCCTCACCCTAACCCTCAACCTCAAACTCACTTTCAGGCTAACCCTCAAACTAACCCTAACAGTCACCCGAACCCTAACCCTTACCCTAACCCTAACCCTACCCCTCACCCTAACCCTCACCCTAAACCTAACCCTCACCCTAACCCTAATCCTAACCCTCCCTCTCATCCTAACCCTCAATGTCACACTGAACCTCACCCTAAACATAACCCTAACCCACACCATAAACTTCACCCTCACCCGAAACCTCACCCTCCACTAACCCTAACCCTACCCCTCACCCTAACCCTCACCCTAATCCTAACCCTCACCCTAACCCTAATCTTAACCCTCACCCTCATCCTAACACTCAATGTCACACTAAACCTCACCCTAAACATAACCATAACCCACACCCTAAACTTCACCGTCACCCGAACCCTCACCCTCCCCTGAACCCTCACCCTCACCCTAACCCTCAGCCTCACCCTAACTCTCACCCTACCAGTAACCCTCAACCTAAGCCTCACCCTCAACCAAATCCTCACCCTAACCGTAAGCCTAACCCTTACCTAACTAAAAACCCTCACCCTCACGCTCACACTCACCGTAACCCTCATCCTCACTGGAACCCTCACCCTGACTCTATCCCTAAACCTAACCCTAAACCTAACCTTCACCCTCACCCTCACTGTAACCCTAAACCCCACCCTAAACCAAAACCTCACCCTCACCCTAATCCTAACCCTCACCCTCACACTAACACTAACCCTAACACTCAACCCTCACCCTAAGCCTCATCCTAACCCTAACGCTAACCCTAACTCTCACCCTCATCCTAGCGCTCAACATAACCCTAACTCTAAACCTAACCCTCACCCTAAAACTCAACTTCACCCTCACCCTCACCCTGACCCTCAGCCTAATCCTAACCCTAACACTAATACTAACCCTAAACCTAACCCTAACCCTACATCTACCCCTAACCCTAGCCCTCACCCTCAGTCATAACCTCAACCTCAGCCTAACCCTAACCCTAAAACTAATCCTAAACCTAACCCTCACACTCACACTCACCCTAACCCTAACCCTAACCCTCACCCTCACCCTAAGCCTAAACCTAACCCTCACCCTCACCCTCACCCTAAACCTTAACCTCACCCTAACCTTAACCCTAACCCTCAGCCTAACCCTAAAACTAACCCTCAGCCTATCCCTAACCCTCACCATCAGCCCAAACCTGATGCTAACACAAATGCTCACTCTCAACCTAAGCCTAAGCCTAACACTTATTCTCACCATAACCCTATCCCTCACCCTCTCCTTAAACCTCACCCTACCCCTATACCTCAACCTAACCCTCACCCTAACCCAAACCCTAAACCTAACCCTAACCTTCATTCTAAGCTTCACCCTAACCCTCACCCTAACCCTCACCTTAACACTCACCCTAACCCTAAACCTAACACTAACCCTCACCCTCACCGTAAATGTCATCCTAACCCTTACCCTCACCCTAACCCTAACCCTAATCCTAACCCTCACCCTAACCCTAACCCTTACCCGAACCCTCACTCTCACCTTCACCCTCACCCTAAGCATCACCCTAACCCTAACCCTCACCCTAACCCTAACCCTAACACTCACCCTAACCCTAACCCTCACCTAAAACTTCACCCTCACAATAGCCCTCACCCTAAAACTAACCCTCATATTAACCCTCATCCTCACCATCACCCTCACCCTCAGCCTCACCCTCAGCCCCACCCTAACCCTAAACCTAGTCCTAACATTAACCCTGACCTTCACCCTCACTCTAACCCTAACTCTAACAAGCACCCTAAACCTAACCCTAACCATAAACCTAACACTCAACCTAACCCTCACCCAACCCTAACCCTAACCCTAACCCTCACCCTAACCCCCACCCTAAACTTCACCCTAACCCTAACTCTAACCCTAACCCTGAGTCTCAACCTTACCCGCACCCTAAGCCTTAACCTCACACTAAACCTAACCCTAACCGTAACCCTCACACTAAGCCTAACACTCAACCTACCCTATGCCTCACACTCAACCTAATCGTCACCCTAAACATAACCCTAACCCTTACCTAACAGAAACGCACACCCTGAACGTCACTGTCACCCTAACCCTCAGCCTAACCCTTACCCTAACCCTAATAGTAACCCTAAATCATACCCTCACCCTAAACTTAACCCTAACCCTAACCCTCACCGTCACCCTCCCACTCACGCTCACCCTCACACTAACCCTCACGCTCAACCTCACCCTCACCCTAACCCTCACCGTCACCCTAAACATCACCCTAACCCTAACCCTCACCCTAAACCTAACCCTAAGCCTATCCCTCACTCTAACCCTAACCCTAAGCCTAACCCTGACCCTTACCCTAACCCTAACCCTTATCCTAACCCTAACCCTAACCCTAACCCTCACCCTAAAACTTATGCTAACCCTAACCCTCACCCTCACCCTGAAACTAACCCTAACCCTTTTCCACACCCTCAACCTAACCCTCACCGTCACCCTTGCCCTCACCTTGAACCTAACGCTCACCTATACCCTCACCCTCACACTCAAGCTAAACATCACCCTAACTCTAACCCTCAAGCCTAACCTTAACCCTAACCCTCACCTTAAGCCTAAACCTCACCTTCAACCTTACCCTCACCCTAAACCTCACCTTCACCGTAGACCTCACGCTAAACCTAACCCTAACCCTCAACGTCATTCTAAACCTGAGCCTCACCCTAACCCTTAACCTAATCCTAACCCTCACCCTCACCCTCACTATAACCCTAACCCTAAACCTAATGTTAACCCTAAACCTCACCCTCACCATAACCCTAATCCTAAACCTCACCCTAACCCTAAGGCTATACCTAACCCTAATCCTCACCCTAAGATTAATGCTAAGCCTAATACTCAACCTCACCTGAAACCTCACCTTAAAACTTACCCTCAGCCTAACCCTCACCCTAACCTAAAACCTAAACCTAACCCTCACCATAATCCTAACCCTTAGCCTAAACCTAAAAATAACCCTAACCCTAAACCTAACACTAATACTTAGCCTCAAACTCACCCTTACCCAAACCCTAACCCTAACCCTCACTCAAACCCTAAGCCTAACCCTAACCTTAACCCTCACACTCACCCTCACCCTAACCCTAATCCTAAACCTAACCATATCCCTAACCCTAAACCTCACCCCAAACCTCACCCTAACCCTAACCCTAATACTAACTCTCATCCTCACACTAGCCCTCACACTAACCCTAATTCTAACCCTCACCCTCAACCTAACCCTGACCCTCAGCCTCACCGTAAACCTCACACTATCCCTAACCTTAATCTTCAATCTAACCCTAACCCTAACCCTTACCCTAACCCTAAACCTAACCCTAACCATCACCCTTATCTTAACCCTCACCCTCAGCGTAAAGGTCACCTTTACCCTTACCATCATCCTCACCATGACCCACACCCTAACCTTAAACCTCATCCTAACACTCACCCTAATCGTAAACCTAACCAACACCCTAAGCCTAACCTTCACTATCAACCTCAAGATCAACCTAAACTTAAGCCTAAGTCTATGCCTTACCCTAACCCTCACCCTCACCCTACCCCTCACCTAACCCGAAACCTAACCATCACCATAACCCTAATCCTCACACCCACCCTGACCCTCAGCCTAACCCTAAGCCTAAGCCTAACTGTAACGCGCACCCTCACCCTCAGCCTAACCCTAACCCTAAACCTCAACCTAACCCTCACTCTAACATTAACCCTAACACCAACCCTAACCCAAACCCTCTACATAACCCTCCCCATAACCGTAAATCTAACCCTAAAACTCAACCTCATCCTAACCCTAAACCTTACCTTAACCCTAAACCTCACCCTAACCCTCAACCTCACCCTCACCCTCACTGTAACTCTAACCCTAACCCTAAAAATAACACTAATCCTAACCCTAAACCTAACCCTAACCCTAAGCCTAAACCTAATCCTAACACTAACGCTCACCCTAACCCTAATTCAAACCTAACTCTCACCCTAACCCTAACCCTCACGTCACCGTAACCCTAACTCTAATCCTAGCCCTCACCCTAACCCTAACCCTAACCCTCACCCTAACCCTAAACTTAACCTGAACCCTAACTCTCACCCTAACCCTAACCCTAACCCTCACCCTAACCCTCACGCTCACCCTCACCCTCAACCTAACCCTAAGCCTAACCCTAACCCTAACCCTAATCTTCACACTCACCCTAACACTTACCATAATCCTAATCCTAACTCTAAGCCTAACCCTCAACCTCAACCTAACCCTCACCCTAACCCTAAATCTAACACTAACCCTAAACCTAACCCTCAGCCTCAGCCTCACTCTAACCCTAACTCTAACCCTAAACCTAACCCTCACCTTAATCCTAACCCTAACCCTAAACCTCACCCTAAACCTAACCCTAAACCTCACCCTCACAATACCCCTCACCCTAAACCTCATCCTAAACTTAACACTCATCCTAACCCTAACCCTAACACTAACCCTAACCCTAACTCTAACCCTAAACCTTACACTCACTCTAAACCTAAATCTAACCCTAAACCTAATCCTAAACCTCATCCTAACCCCAACCGTAAGCCTCACACTTACCCTCACCGTAACCCTAACGCTAACACTAAACCTAACTCTAAACCTAACCCTAACCCTAACCCTCACCCTAACAATAACACTCACCCTAACACTAACCCTAACCCTCATGCTCGGGCTAAGCCTAAGCCTAGGCCTAAGCCTAACCCTAACCCTCACCCTCACCCTAACCTTAACCCTAACACTAACTCTAACTCTAACCCTAAAAATCACCCTCACCCTAAACCTAACTCTAACCCTAAACCTAAACCTAAACCTCATCCTAACCCCAACCCTAACCCTCAACCTTACCCTCACCATAACCCTAACCCTCACACTAACCCTAACTCTAACCCTAACACTAACCCTGACCCTCACCCTAACCATAACCCTCACTCTAAGACTAACCCTCACCCTAACATTAACCTAACCCTAACATTAACCCTCACACCAACCCTAACCATCACCCTAACCCTAAAACTCACCCTAAAACTAACCCTAACCCTCACCCTCACCCTAGCCCTGACTCTAACCCTAACCCTCATCCTCGGCCTAACCCTCACTTTTACCCTTACCGTCACCCCCACCCTAACCCTCACCCTAACCCTAACCCTCACCCTAACCCCCACCCTAATTCTAACTCTACCCCTAAACCTCACCCACACACTAACCCTAAATCTAACCCTAACCCTAACACTAAACCTAAGCCTAACCCTAACCCTCACATTCACCCTCAACGTAAATGTAACCCCAAACCTAACCCTAACCATAACCCTGACCCTAAATCTAATCCTCAACCTAACAATTACCCTCCCCTAACACTAACCCTAACCCTCACACTAACCCTCACACTAACCCTAATTCTCACTCTAATCCTAAACCTCACCCTAACCCTAACCCTAACCCTAACCCTCACCCTCACGGTATCCCTCACGCTAAACCTAATTCTAACCCTCACACTCACGCTAACCCTATTCCTCATCCTCACCCTAAATCTCACACTAACCCTAACCCTATTCCTCAATTTAACCCTCACCCTAAAGTTAAACCGAACCCTTACCCAAACCCTCACCCCAATCCTAACCCTCACCCTTATCTTAACCCTCACCCTCAGCCTAACCCTCAACTTTACACTTACTATCACCCTCAACCTAACGCTCACCCTAACCCTAATCCTCATCCTAACCCTCACGCTAACCCTAAACCTAACCATCACCCTAACCCTAATCCTCACTCACACCCTCACCCTCAGCCTAACCCTAAGCCTAAGCATAACCCTAACCCTAACCCTCACACTCACCTTAACCCTAAAGCAAAACCTAACCCTAACCCTAAACCTCAACCTAATCCTCACCCTAACCCTAACCCTTATCCTAACCCTAAGGCTGACCCTAACCCTAACCCTAACCTTAACCCTAACATTACACCTATCCCTAATCCTCTACCTAACACTCCCCCTAACCCTAACTGTAACCCTAAAACTCACCCTAACCCTAACCCAAATCCTAACCCTAACCCTCAGCCTAACCCTAAACCTCACCCAAACCGTAACCCTAACCCTCATCCTACTCCTAACCCTAAACCTAAACCTCACCGAAACACTAACCCTAGGCCTTACCCTCACCCTAGCCCTCACACTAAGCCTAATCCTAACCCTAATCCTCATCCTAACCCTCACCATAACCCTAACCCTAATCCTCACCCTATCCCTAAACTTAACCTGAACCCTAAATTTCACCCTAACCATACACCTAACCCTCACCCTAACCCTAACCCTCACCCTCACCCTCAGCCTAAACCTAAGTCTAACCCTAACCCTAACCCTAACCCTAACTCTCATACTCACCCTATCCTTCAACCTAACCCTAATCTTAACCTAAATCTAACCTTAAACCTAAACCTCAAGCTAACCCTCACCTTAAACATAAACATAACACTAACCCTAACCCTAAACCTCGACCTAACCCTCACCTTAAACCTAACTCTAACACTAACCCTAACCCTAACCCTCACGCTCAGCCTCACCCTAACCCTAACTCTAACCTTAAATCTCACACTCACCCTAACACTAACCCTAACCCTAACCTAAATCTCACCTTAACCCTAACCCGAAAACTCAACCTCACCCTGGCCCTCACCCTAACGCTAATCCTAACCCTAATTCTCATCCTAATCCTCACCCTAACACTAACCCTAACCCTCACCCTCACCCTCACCCTAACCCTAATCCTAACCCTAACCCTCAACCTAACCCTAACCCTTACCCTTAAAATAACCCTTACCCTAACCCTCAACCTAACCGTAAACTTAAACCGAACCCTAACTCTCACCCTAACCCTAACCCTAAACCTCACCCTAACCCTAACCCTAAACCTCACCCTCACCCTAGCCCTCACCCTAACCCTAATCCTAACCTTAACACTCATCCTAAGCCTCCAACTAACCCTTACCCTTAACCTCACCCTAACCCTACCCCTCACCGTCAACTTCACCCTCATCCTAAACCTAAGCCTAAGCCTAAACCTACCCCTAACACACACCCTCAACTTAACCCTAACCCTAATCCTAACCCTAACCCTAACCCTAACCCTCCTACTAACTCTCACCCTAACCCTAACCCTAATACTAACCCTAACCCTAACCCTCAACCTAACCCTCACCCTAACCCTAATTTTAACCCTAAACCTCACCCTAACCCTAACCCTAACCCTCACCCTCACTGTAACCTTAAACCTAAACCGAACCCTAACAATAACCCTAACCCTAATCCTAACCCTAACCTAACCATTACCCTCACCCTAACCGAAAACCTGACCCTAACACTTACCCTCACCGTAATACTAACCCTAACCCCAACTCTAACCCTCACACTAACCCTAACCTCACCCTAACACTAAACCTAACCTTCAACCTAACCCTAACCCTTACGCTCAACGTAACCATAACCCTAACCCTAAACCTCATCCTAACCATAACCCTCACACTAACCCTAACCCTCATCCTAAAACTTACCCTCAGCCTAACACTAACCCTAACCCTATTCCTAACCCTCACCCTCATTCTCACCGTAACTGTAACCCTAACCGAAATGCTAACAATAACCCTAATCCTAACCCTAACCCTCACCCTAACC